>NW_028301554.1:6228750-6435000 GCF_042242905.1 Orbicella faveolata
ACCCGTTTTTTTCAATAATTTCAAGTTTTTAAAGTCAAGAAACCACTAATGTCCTGGTTTTAGTCTTCTCAGGAATTTAATTATCCATTTACATCTAAACTTTCTTCCAAAACTTCGGAAAAACGATAAAAACTTCGCATTTTCTGGACGGTTGACAGCCACTGCACTTTAATGGCTGATAGTATACCAGTAGCTCAACCAATCAGATTCCAGCATTTGGATTAGTATACTAGTAGAATTCTACTAATAGAGGATAGACGTATGGATGACCGGATTGAAAAGTTTTTTCGTTTCTTTGTTAGATAAAAGAATTTAAAGGGACGATAGCGTCGTCATATAATGTTCTCTTAAAAGATCAAATAACAGCAGCATCGAGAATCAGAATCCGATTTATGAACAATGTTCTAATTTTACAATTCAATTCATATCCTTCAACGTGAATGCTACAGTTTGGTGTCCATCTCTTCTTGTTCAAACGACAATTCAAGGTGACTAGGATCTGTTCGCAATGTTCTTAGCTGTGTCTCCAAAGTCGAAGTGGGAGCCACCTTATTTCTTCTTTTAATGTCTTCGATGTTAACTGCTGCTTGCCTTCCAAAACAGCACGAAAGAAAGGCTTGTTTAAACTCAGGAATTTTAAATGCATACACAATTGGATTTACAAAAGAGTTCGAAAAATTTTGAATGTTGGCGATAGTAAAATCTCAAAGGTATCGAGATAGTTAATGCGTGTAAACAGCTCAAAACAATTAAAGGTGTCCATGACAGCAAAGCAAGAGTAGATACAAACATCAAAGTCTTTGTTAAGCGTTTGTTTTGCAAGGCTTTGCTTTCCTGTTGCGAAGCGACCCTTCCATGTCGAAACTTTCTCCAGATGCCGATATGACAACCACATATGACAAGTATTAGAATCAAAGTGTATGGTGTCCAAACAAACACGGAATGTTTGAATGAAATTAAATTGAATAACGCGTTGAACACTGCGGAGATAAGGACGGCTAGTGCCCATACCATACCAAGAACAATGCGGTATTTTTGCACAGTTAGTGTTCGGTGCTTAAACGGCCAATATATGGCGTAAAATCTCTCGGCGGAGATGAAAACCGCAGAAATAAGCGCCACCTGTGAGAAAACGGTGTCGATGATTCTGTTGACAGTTAGAAACTCCGTACTAGCTTCTGTCCAGAGTTGATAATCATTACCGATAACGAAAATGTAGCCGGGTAGAGAAAACGCTCCTAACATAAGGTCAGCAAACGCCATATTGATGACGAGAAATAAACTTTTCTTACGAAGATTCTTGCTGAGTACAAAGAGAACAATGGTGAGCAAGTTTCTTGCGACACTGAAGATGGATATCAAATTAAACGCGCCATGCAATGCCTTCTGCTTTGAAGGATCAAGCATTGATGAACTATTCGCA
Source organism: Orbicella faveolata (assembly GCF_042242905.1). NCBI lineage: Eukaryota > Metazoa > Cnidaria > Anthozoa > Scleractinia > Merulinidae > Orbicella > Orbicella faveolata. Next base: position 6,230,174 of record NW_028301554.1, read on the forward strand.
CTCTCCGGGCTCCTGTTAGCTGCCGATGTGCGGCTCATTTCCACTTAGAAAAAGACCTGTGGCTTTACTAATGAGGGTCTAGGATTCCCTATTGAGTAGCCTGAAAGGCGACAGCTCGGAGTACTCTGTTTGTTCTTTTTTGCCTGTATGGAGGCCGATCATCGGCAAATGTCCACAACGGAAACGTTTGGAGTTCCATTACCACATAGGGATACGAAAACAGCTGTTCACTTGCGTTTTTCGCTCTTTCAAGGCCAATCATCGTGCCGGACTAATTCAAAAATGATGCATCAGTGACACGCAATGGTGCAGTTGAATGTCCATCTTAATGTCAACGCTGGTACAGTCTCTTAGGATATTAGCATACGCATCTACAATATAAAGAAAACTGCAAGTCTAATGTCCACACTTCTAAGAGTGGGCGGAAAGAATACGTCCTGTTCGACCTACCCTTTTAAACTGTTTTTGCGTGGAAAACAAAATTATAGACTATAGAAAAGGAGAAGAAAAAAACACAGGTAATAAATCTAAATAGAAAAGAAAACAAATGCCTACACTAGCTATTTGTTTGTAATAAAACAACCATGTAGTTATAGATAACAGTACGTGATATTTACATATGAAAATAAAAATATGGAAGCAATCCACGATATTGAGTGTTGAAATCATGACAGGCAGAGGTCACCTCGACCACTATTATTCTCTGACAGCATTCTTGAAGGACTGAAGGCTAGTGGGTTATTGCTTTAACTTAATCCTTCATCCATACTTGTAGAACAGAAATAAAATGGCATGTAATAACTCCTGATAAAGTACTGTCCCTTCTGTTCACCGTTTACTTTATGACAGTAAGTTTGGCTTTCATAATTTAAAAAAAGGCTTTACACTTTCATTTAGCAATAATTGCGTTCGAGAGAATGCAGTTCTAATCGGGTAATGCGGAAAAATTCGACATTTTGTGTATGTATCTTTCTATAGCCTCTTCCAGGTGTTCAGTTAGTTGGAGCGCAGCACGAAATTCAGCGCGCGAAAAAAAAAAAAAAAAAAAAGTGCGGTGAGAGGAAGCGAAAGAACTTTCTTTCGTTTCCTCTCACCGCGCTTTTTATATTTTTTCGCGCACTGATTTTCGCGCGCTGTTTTCTGCGCCGAACCCTAATTAACTGAACGCCTGGAAGAGGCTAATCTTTACATGGACACCAATTTGGCAGCCCAGAAAAATTCTTTAGGGGCGAGTGACGTCATCTCCATGTTTGTCCATGTGCTTTCTTTCGAGTGTTGTGCAATATTGCGGACTTTGAGTGTCCAGGCAGCTTATTGAAGACTGTAGCGGATAAGTTGTTTATTTAAAGTTTGAAGTCAGTGTTAATGGCATTTAAAAACCTTGCAGACATGTCTTCATAAAATGTGTACGACTTTTCGTACGAACAGAAAGCTGTAGTTTGGTTGCGTGTTGTGTACCCTCCTCTCTTCGACCAAAACCAACACTGCTTTCTGCTGAATAAACCAAAGGAGAAAATGTGTAGTTCCACTTCACTGGCCTATATTTCTGTGTGCAAAATATGTAATATAAACCCAGCAAAAGTGTCTTCATAGGACAAGAGTTCAACGCCCACAGGATTGCTTTGGTGCACCAACATGTTCTCCGTCTCATTGTTTCGGAAGTGAAAATGCCCTGTAGCTATTCCCCCAATGCCAAGGCGATTCAAAGTTGTGTTCGTAAATAGAATATAATTGTCCTAGTTTTGGTAATAAAAGCACGTTGTCTCGCATACCGAAGGAACAGGCATCGTTGGTGTCGATTTACGCGGTCAGAATAAAACATGGACTACGGACTGCAGATTGCGGACTGCGGACTACAGTTTGGGTATAAGACACGGAGTTAGGTGTAAAACGCGGACTAAGCATTGCGGAATGGGTACAAAACACGGACTCAGGTATAAAACGCGCAGTGCGGACTAAATGTGGCCTACCGACTGCAGTCCGTGTTTTTTATTGACCGGTCGTAACTAATAATATGTAATACATGTATAAACGAGAACAAACCCTCTCGTATGCACTTGCTTTGCGATCAATGTATTTTTTTTTCACCACTACTGGAGGGAGGCCAATTTCACGCCTACCTAACAGCTCAGGCACAAAATGCTGTTCCCAAAATTTTTGCTTTTTTAACATACCAAACCTACCAAAACTCAAACGCACTCTTTAATCTACAATTACTACTTAACAATTAGACTATGAGCTCGAGATTTCTACGAGGTGAAAGTTGATTCGGCCTTCGGCCTCATCAACTATCGCCTCGATCATAGAAATCGAGAGCGAATAATCTACTTGTTTTCGTGGAATTCTAACTGAAATTTCCTTCGAAAAACGATTCCAATTATTTCTGGTCTGAGTATTAAACTTCACGCTTTAGACTATTCGCGCGGACTGAATTAATTGTCAATTTGACATTTGCAATTGTGTACGCGCGCTTATCAGTTTCTTTCAAAACTTTCGAACTTCTTTAATTCAAGGAATCGTAAATGCCCTCCTTTTAGTCTTCTCGGGAATTTTGTTTATTCATTTGTTTCTAATTTTTTTTTCAAAACGTCAGAGAAACGTGGAAACGTTACAATTTTGTCGACTACACCAAGCCACTGCACACAAATGGCTGATAGTGTGCAATGGCCCAAGCAATCAGCATTTGCATTAGTATACTAGTGGAATTCTACTAATAGTTATTAATATAAATCTGCTAGCGTTCTATCACGAATGCCGTTCTCTGATTGGCTACGCTACTCACTATCGATTCTGTGATAGATAGTGAGTAGCGTAGCAGCGTACCCTTGTTAGCAAAATGACGGACGTTTCTTGGCATTTTCGAAGTGTCTGTGAAAAGAATCTAGGTAAAGTTTTGAACGACTAGTAGATTTATACTAAAGCAATTAGATTATTCGCTCTCAATGTTTATGAAAAACGAGCTCCAACTAAAGTGAAGTAGTTATTACCCGTCTGCCAAATTGTATGGAATTTCACCGAAGGAAACGCGAGAAAATTCACTGTCAGTTTTGCTTTTTGTGCTCATGTTGACGTCATAAAATATCAAAGAACTCTGACGTTTTCCTTTGAGCGCGGGCAGATTACTTGAGCTTTCGTCCTAAGCGCGCGTGCGATCGTAAAAGTATAGGGAGTCACCTTAAGGTGATTCCCTAGTAAAAGAACCCGCCATAGATTTCCGATGAAACTTGGTATGCTGTTGTTACAGGACAAGGAGTTATTAAAAACGTAATAAAAGGAAGGATCACCGTGCTTGTTTTCATGCCACAATGCTGAAAAATATGGTTATTTAGATGACTTTTGGTAATCTCCGTGCGCAACAAATACGCTCGATTATTTTTCAATGCAGCGCATTATATCACACAGAGTTTGGCTTTCTTTGATTGTTCATTCATCTACGTCCCAGAAAAAATGTCTTCAAATACCCTGCATTTTTTATCCTTTATTGAAAACATAATTTGGACATGCGCTGTTGGGCCCGTTATGTGTCCCTCTGTAGAATTTATTTCATTTGCCAAAAAAGTAGCCATAGATTTCTGCTAATTTTTTAAAATGCGGGCGTATTGTGTTGCTGACCGTACATTCCTAATTGCACAATAATTCAACATGAAATTGGAATAGAGCATTACTGCAGTGCACAGGTCAGGTGTGCCTCTTCCTGCCCTGTTATTCTTATGATGGTATGCTTCAATGATTCCTGAAGGTCCATAATGGATTATGGCTTTAACCTCTCATTTCGGGGGCGGATCTAGGGGAAAGATGCAGGGAGTGCACACCCCCCCCCCCCCCCCCGCCCCTCCATCCCCTCCGAGATGAAGTCTTCTCAGGAGCTAGGGTTAGATCTTCCTGTATTATGTTTTATCTTACGGTAAATAATAAATACAAAATCAGAGTTAAGAAAAAGAGCAAAGGTCAGGTTTGCATCACCACTGACAACTTGAACAGAATACACAATGTTCTTTTTATTGGGAATATGATGAAGAATGACAGACTCTTCCATCTCCAGGGCTTAAATAATTTTGTTGTTGGCTTTCTCAGTTGCTTTTGCGGTGAGCAAAACAGCAACTGAAAAGCCCCTGTAAAAACTTAATCAGCTGTCAATTTTTTGATGGGAAGAATTATTTTTGAAGGGCCAGTTAATAGTTTGATATCTGTATTTAATAGAAATTACATAAAGCCATAAAGAATGTTGGAAGGACTGACTGATCGCAAAGAAAAAGAATTGTCACAACTAAATAAACTGTGTTGAACTAAATTGAGACATAATACAATAATAGTATTGGATAACTTTGATTGTATTGTTAAAGAAGTTATTAAAGGCCCAAAACTGATGTACATTTCTAACATATATTTGTCATTTATATAATTCTGCAATATCAAAAGACAATAAAAACATTAAAATCAATGAGCCGATATTTTCAACCAGCAGAAGGTGTTACACAATGATGTTAAGTGTTTTACATTGTGGCGGGCGGTCAGAACTTGCCTTGATAAAAACCACATTTCATATACTGTGTTTTCTTGAGATAAATTTTGAATAAACCACGAGAAATACATTTATTTCAAACAAATCATTCTAATTCTTACCAGTGTCGGATACAATGGGCGTCATTAATGGAACTCGGCCGAAGCCTTTTCCTGTAAGTTGCACTTGTAAACATGGATCGCCATCGGTTACATCCATAAACGACTCCGGGGTCCCTAGCGCGACATGAACTAAACCGCCCTCAACTCCTTTTTTGCGTGTAACGTTCATCCCCAATGAAAGCTGCTTGTACACCCAGTGAAGTAAGGACCCTGGCTCGGTCCTGCATAAGCGAGTTAAACAGAGAGGTAGCCAAAGCACAACTAGTAAGCTTAAATTGGACTCATCCACGCAACATCGACGATGCAAGATCGGGAAGGACTGAAAACTTACGGATTTTGCTGAGGCCATTTGCTGTGAAACTAAAACATCTTTCCCTTTTCACAAATTTAAAATAACTACCTGCTCTGTTTTCCTAAATTTGTCGATGTGAAAGAGCTCTCGAACACACTTTAAAGCAAACAAGAAAACCCATTAGAACTTCCATTAGAACTAACATCCACCATGTTGGATATACAAAACACTTCAACTGCTCACTCTCGGTTTCTATCGGCTTCAATGGCGAGTGTGAAGCCCCAAAGCAACCATCAGCTGGTAAATACCTATCGCAAGCACTCCCGCTGGCGAAAATAGCAGAATTATTAGCATAAATTAGCATTCGCGTTAATGTCTTTGTGTAAGCAATAAAGCCTACATCATCGGGAAGAAAGAAAATAATTTAGAAGAAGGAGTATTTGACACTTTATTTATGTTCTCTTTTTGGTTTTAGACGATGCTTCTTGCTTCGAGAAAACACATTCTTTGATACTGTTTCACCACAGTCTCAGCAAATCGAGTTGCACCTCATAATTACAAACCGACTATTCGATATGTGACCATTGTTCAATCGGGCTCGTTTTTTGGCTATAATGTGCCTAATTGGGCTAGGTTTTTAAGCCACCACTTTATAAAGCGCCTTGGAAAATTGAGTAGTTTCACTAAAATTTGAACTAATTAGCATGTTCCGGACACTTGACACTTTTAGCGCAAACGCGTAATTAAGCGGAAAACGCAGGTTTTGGATGAAATTACTGCGCTAAACTCTGCTGCACAGCTTAAAAAGGATGACTTACTTTTACATCCCGTCCAGCTATGCTCCATTTTATGTTGCGGTCCAGATTCTGAAAGGATCAGTTCATTCGGTCAAGGGTCACGACTTGAAGCACACAAAGTAACGTCAGTCCGTGACGCTCCTTTACAATTGGCTGTAACGCACAGCAATGGAAATGAAATTTTCAAGATCAGGAAATGCATTATTGTCCCACAACAAATATATTTCATCAATCCTTACAATTTGTGGCCTCTCGGGAAACTCGAATTTAATGTGCTTTTGCACTCTACTTGTTCGATGACGGCTATTTCTTCTATTTCAATGGCGGCTATTACAAGGTGTGGAAATACCGTAATGAATGATTCGATTTAGCGACCCGGGCGCTTATTTACTTTTGGTACCGTCAAGGGAGGGCGCTTATTTCCTTTTTGAGAAACAACGGAATGTTCAAAACGGATCGACTTGTTGTCCCTGGATCCCTCTTGGCCAGAACGACCAGCTGAGCAATCGCCGCAAACTTTGACGTAGAGATCATTCTTGTAAAGGAATTATGCACTCACATGGCCATAGTAGTTGAGGAACTCAGACGAAGACCAGCACCGTTTGTAATGCGGCATGGGAGGTGAATCTCCGTTGATACAAACTCTGACAGCGCTGTTTTTAATATTATCATCTTAGAAAAGGGGCGCTTATAAGAATGGAGGCAGGGGCGTTTATAAGAATGGGGCAGCTTATTGGAATGGAGGCGCTTATTGGAATAGGGGCGCTTATTAATAAAAACACATTCGAAGGGGAGGGACGCTTTTTCGAAAGGAGGTACTTGTTGGAAGGAGGCGTAATCTCTTGGTTTATGTCGTTAAGTTGCTAAGGAAAGGCTTTAACGTAACCGGAACATCATTTCGTTCGTGATCAATCAATCAATCAATCAATCAATCAATCAATCAGTCAATCAATCAATCAATCGATCGATCAATCGATCGATCGAAAGATTGATCAGTCAATCAATCAATCAATCAATCAATCGCTTTATTAACGTGGTATTAAAATGGGCCTTTACCCTGGAGCTTGTCAATGGCAGTTTATCGTACCCTTCCTATGTTATTTGTATTTTGCGGTCTCAGTGTGACCTCGCCATCTTTATGCTTAAATCCAAAAACTCTTGACATGATACGATGACCACATTACAAAGCGAGAAAGCATTTATGGTGGACAGCAGCTACACTTCTTCACAAAATCTTCAATTCGACTCAGGTAGACTTGTGTCTTGAAATATCTCGACACAGCTAAGCAAAGGAACCATTTTCACTAACTCCGGCAGTTCGTATCGGAACCGCAATGGCCGCCAACAATGGCACGAAACGAACATGTACTGCTCTCCATGACGCTCCTATTCCAAGACGGACGATTAAATTACGCCAAAAATAGATCTATTGATCAAGAGTTGCTGATTATACCTTTTTTTTTCCATGGAAGGAGCCGGTCACGCATTGTAATGACAGCACGTGACCAACTCACTAAATTAGAAACTCTGGAAATAGTATTCTTTTGAGATTCAGGAAATGGGTGGTTAAATATTTAGGAAAATATTCAGCACATAGTTATTATGAGCTGTTACATTTCTGTGCAAGATTGCCATTAGACACGGCGAACGTGGGGCAAGGACGATCCAGTCCTCCAATCCCCCCCCCCCCATCCCCTTTAATTACGCCTTTTTTTCGTTCCTTCTAAAACATCTGTTCCTTGCTAAACATCAGACATTGTAGTGATTATTGTATATAGGCCAAACTCTTTTCTGGCACTTCTCTTCGTGATATTTTCCGTGAAAACTAAAGCTAATTCGATTTTGTATTTCAATTTGAATGTTTACACAGGTGTAGTGATGCACTGATTTTCTGACATGAAAGTGTATTTGGGCTGCGAATTTCCTGCCTGATGCCTTTTTCAACCCGGATTCAAAGGTCAGTAATCGGCTAGTTTGATATTTCTTTTAATGCATAAAAGTGCACCCATGTCTGTATAGTGCTAACGGGCTTATAGACATATTTCGGGAAACCTGGTCACAGACTAAGGCCATCGCCAAATTGTTTCGCTTCCCATCGCCCAAGCGAAAGGCTATTTTTTGGATAAATTTAGAATAAAAAACTTTTTAGGCGCATTGCCTTCTGCTTTTTTCTGGTGTTGCTATGTTTAGTACCTTTCATAAACATCTTCAAGTGACTCTGACATCTAAATCAGATCTCATAACGACGTCTCCGAACACCTGTGAGAGTGAGAGTGGCAAAATGGAACTCATGGCCGTGAAAATATAATCACGGTTCGCTTGAAATAATTTATTTGCTAATTTTTCAAATTTTTCTTAGGAATTGCATGTCATTTCGTGCATCAGCTAACAAACACTTTACGCGTGGAAAAATCATTGATCCCGACATGCGTTAAAGGGTGAATAAAAAGGTCGTGATACTGGCTCTATAGTTATTTCTGAAAGGCTTACGGATATATTCAGGAACTTTACACAGTTAATGTTTTCATAAGAGAGCATTCATGTCAGGTTCAAGGGATCCAAGATTCTGTTTTAAGATTCAAGATTCTGTTTATTTGCCATTTTACCTAATATATGAAGAGGTTTTTACCGAATGGGCAAAATGGGTATGGTAATTTTTATCAGTCGAACTTAAAATCAAACATTGTTTTAAACAAAATAACGAGTAACATACTGTTGCACAGTAGGCTGTGTTCAGCCGTCCGCTCTCCTGAAGAAGAACTAATACTGCAGAGGGGCGTCTGTGGGTTACTGTTCATAATAGGTTCTCTCGTGTAATTAACATTGCTCATCCATAAAAACATTTCAGTTTCACAACATCTGACGTGCCAAGTGAAAACAAAAACGAAATTCTTGTGTTCACGTGGTTTTGTCAAAAGGCCGTTTATGACATTTGAGTGTGTTCACAGATATTCACGCAATAATTGCTCAACTAGAAACTGAAATAATAGTGAGTTACCTCCCTTGCGACTAGAGTAAAAAATCTTTTACGACGTCTTACATCTTTTCCTATCTGACATGCTTTAAAGACAGACAGGGCAACTTTAGAAGAACTTAGCCTGCGAGCAGGCTCACCTTTGAATCACGTGCACGAGCGGCGAAGAACAACGCGATACGGCGGGAAGGAGTCTGGTGAAGAGGCGCAAAGAACGTGAACTCACTTTCTTGTCCCGGGGCTACGCCGCGCGCGCTTGTGCTCCAACCACGTGAGCCTGCTCGCAGGTTAAGAAGAACTTAGCTGATGTCGCTCGATCTTTTGTAATTGTTCATGCACATTATCAAGACACGAGAGAATGTGAATTTATTATTCATGTCAGTCACTTCAGAATAAACTTTCCACGATGCGATCGATGACATTCTTCCTCATTTCCATTGTAAAACACCATGACATCACAGAATCGAACAGCTTCGAGTTTACCATTAATCATCGTTTTCGGTTTTTATGAATGTCACAGCTCTACATTATTCTCAACTGAGAGGGTAAACAATACCAGTTAGCTACTTACTACAGTAGGTTCCCTTTGAAAAGTGAAAAGTAAGAATTGCAAATTCGGGTGTTTCAAGAAATTCCAAGAAAACAGACAATCATAAAATGCGCTCCAAGAAATTAGTTTAGAAATACTATGAAGTTCCCAGAGGAAGCATCCCGCCATTACCTGTTTTAAAATCTCCCGCATCCCGCCTCCCGAGGATGCTTAGGGTATTTTCACGCATGCTTGATGGGTACGCCTTGAAATGCCCTACAAACTAAAGCAATTTCGATTTCATTCGTCGTTATCCTCAGTGCCTCCCTCCCCTAGTATGGCAACTTGGTAAACGCGACTGTAAATTATTTGATGCGCCTTTCGAAATTGGAACGAAGTTTTACTGGAGCTACTGTCAATCAAGCTATATCAGAACGATTGAATTTGAGTTTGATGGGTATGTAATGCTACTTCTACAAATATCCTCCAATTGTTGTTGTTTTTCCTTGTACAATAAGGCTAGTAAAATATAAACATTTGTTTGTGGTAGAGAGTTGTTTTCGTTACGGGATAGAGTGAAGTTCTACTGACACAATTTTCTTCCACCATCACTATGATGTGTGCGATTCATTGCAGTCCATTCTCACACAAAGTTTCGGCAGGAAAATAAAGCATGTGCTAGAGCAGGTCAGTAATAGATTTCTACCAGATTACCGGCCTATTATAGGAGGTTTTTGTAATATCCGGAATATTAATGGCAAATGTTATCATTAAAAGCCCGTATTTTATGGCTAGGTACTCATTAGGCAAATCCCAGCATTCTGATTGGTTCTTTCTGGGTCGGGATTTTGCCAAAAGAAACTTTTCCATGGAAACGGTCATAAGCCGTGTATATCCTATTAATTACCGTTGTGGAAAATACAATATAGAAAACTTTTTTTATTTTTCTGTGTACAAATATACAAGATGCTCAGACACCGCGCGTCAACTCCCGAAAATCATGCACTTGATCCCGGCATGCATTTACTTAGCTGCTGCAGATTAGTGACGACAAACCAGGAATGCATGGTTTTCAGTGTGGACTACAGCTCTGAACCGGTAAGAAATGGGATAGTGAGTAAACTGTGTGATGATAAAAATGATCTCACTTTATTTACAAGAGGTGCTAGAACACACATCAAAAACTATCTAGTGCTAAATTTAAATTGAATTATATTTCAAACGCAATATAACTATAGAGACAGTAACTACTGGAAAATAATACGTTATTTTTCAAATTAAATTAAATGGTATTATAAGGTGATCAATTTACCAAGTATTCAAACACTTTCTTAACTGGACTACCCAAACTCAGTGATTGATGCGTATTGGAAATGAACAGAATCTGCAAACAATCTAACACCCTTCGGCAAAGTACTTTCCCTGCTTATGTTTTTGTTTGTAGAGTTTCTGGACATTGGTACAAGTAAAAAAGCTGGGTGACAAAAATACATAGAAAAAACTCATCCCTACTAACAATTTAAAAAATGGAACTTTTAATATGATACCATAAACGACACTTTTCAAAAGTAATGGCACTGTGTTTAAATCGCAAGCCAGGAGTTGTGTCGTGCGCGAAGTGACTCCTGGGTGGAAAATAACAGGAATCAAGCAAACGCTTATCCTGAACGCGAAGGCAAATTCTTGGCTTGGTAAGGAAGAAATTTTAATTTTTCATACATTATAAACGCTCGGTAATAGTGGCTCGCGGGAGGGGTGAGTGGGAAACATTCTCAACAAGGACAACTTTTTACCATGTAAGTAGGCCCTTAATTTGCGACCGACACTGAACCAACAGTCGCTTACCGACGATTGTGGGTTAAATCGAACAGATTTAGGCTTAATAAGCACTCAGAGAAAAGCGTTAATTCTCTCTACTTAATTACCATATATTTTTGTTAACGTAAGTTCTGAGAATTTAGTGTTGCATCAGGACAATAGCTGTTACTGTAGTTGTCAGCGACTTGACACAAACAAGGCGAAAGGCTCAATTCTGCATTGTATTGACCCTTTCGCCTCTTTTGCATGCCTTTTAAAACAGCAGAATATTTGACCGCAGACTCAACTGCAATAACAGCTATTTATCTCTACTCATCACCTGTGTTGATGATCTTTAACTAATAGCTACTCACTTTCTGATCTCTAGCTATCACTTTCCTTTCTCGTTCATAAGACTTCTCACACGGAGAAAAAGTGGTAACGAATTTAAACAGTGTTCATTTGATGCATGTAACCGCAATCTTGTATTACAACGCTTGAAAGCCTTGGGACGTGGCTGTTACCATGCGTCTCTGCAAGAACAGAAAAATAACCAATGCCTGTGATTGTTTACCATTTACTCGAAAATTGCGCTAATTTCGGTCAGAATGTAAATGTAAGACAATTTTGGCTCGACCGATCGGAAAATTTTCGAAATTCTCACTGTTGGCAAGGATTGGCAAGGATAGCGCATTGTTCTTTGTAACGAAACTCTGAGGTAGGTTAGAAATTAATTCTCGGTGACAGGCCAATACGTCTTACATTGCAAAGCTAGCTTTCGCTCTGTTCGACTTAGGGGAATAAGATCACTGCTTTTTAAGCCATGTTAAGCAAAATATCCTGACTTGTTTTTAGCGACCTGCCAGTGAGAGGTTGCTATCGAATGTTAGTATAAATATACTAGCGGTCTATCACAAATGCCCGGTAGTGTGTGCTGGGAGCCGCTTCTTTCCGTCTTCGAAGGGTCTTTGAAGACAATTTAGATTAAAGTTTTGAACAACTACTAGATTTGCACTAAACAATTAGACTATTCGCTCTTAATTTCTAACTGTGATGATTGACTCCGACTGCGCCCTCCTAAAAAATCACGCGATCGAAATCTGGAGTTCATAATCGAGTTGTTAATCAGAGTACTAAAGTGTCTGACTACTGCGTAACTTTGCAATCTTATTGGCTACACAGATACTCAGAGTGCGCATTCAGTTACTAGAGGTTATTGCCGAAAAACAAAAAACGTCTAGAAAACACATTGTTTGTCGAGTTGATGATTTACATGGTTAACATAAAAACTCACGCTTCATTGGCGAGGGCGAGGGCGAGACTTCGAGAGAACTATCAACTAATAAAAACCCTCCGCGAGTATTCTAAATGCATAAGATTTGAAGACCCGTTGCTGACATGTCTAGCATGATTTGCATCTCGTGACCTCTGACATGAAATGGCTACAGTTTTGTTAACGTTTATTAGCTGGCCCTTCTCCAACCCCCCCCCCCCCCTCGCGCCCCCCGCCAAAAAAATGTTTTCTTTCCAAAAAATACTTACCTTTATAAGCCAAAGTCAAATGTCACGTTGTCTCCAATCAGCATAAACGGCGCCCACTCGGAAACCATGTCAAAGCCGTTACCTCTCATCCACTTCATGGCCTGGTGAAGGGATTCACTTGCACTCTCCCCACGAACAAGATGCTCGTAGAAACGACGCATCAGCTGCTCTGTTGCTTCGTCGCTTATGGCCCATAGAGCCACCAAAACAGATCGTGCACCGGATCCTAAGAACGCTCGGGCAATCCCAACGACTCCTTCAGCTCTAATCTGCCCACATGCACTATGACAGCAGCTAAGTACCACCAGTTTAGCTCGCAATTGAACTTGTGCAATATCAGACATCGTCAATAGGTAATCGTCCTCTTCTGGAATCCTGTTAGGAGTGGCTACTGGAGAAAGGGCAATTTCCCCTCTTTCGGCATTACCATGGGCTGCAAAATGTATCAGACTCACTGAATCTAACCTTTCAATTATTGCCTGCTTTGTTGCGTGCTGTCCTAACAAAGGTTTAACACCTAGAAGTCGTCCAATCATGACTGCTTCATTTCCTGCACAGGGTAATCTAGAAAAGGGCATTTCCTTTCCTTTGTAACGCACCGTACCGACAACTGGATCCCCCACTATCAGAGCACCAGTCTGACTATGATAGTATGCAGGACTGTCCTGAATGAGCTTGAGAGTCGTCAAAGAAGGAACGATGCGGATTCTGAATTTCCCTGATAAATACCTCCTGCCTTCATCCGTTAACGCTGGAAATGGAACTTGGTTTAAGAAGCGATCAGGAGCAACAATGAGCTCGGGCTCCTCAAGTAGTTCAGCTATCGGACTGATTAGCATTCTGTAGTGCAAAGAAGCGCTCGATTCGGAGTTTTGACTTTCTTCATCTTCTTCCTCTATAAGTCTTAATGCTGCGAGGTTCTTAACATCATTTAAAGATCGATCTTCGCAATTCTCCTCGGATAAAACACCAAAGCTTCGAAAGCTCTTCGCGAAGAAATCATCTAACTTGCCAACTAGTCCGGCAGCAACTAGTTTCTCATCCACTGTTATTCTTCGGAAATGAATGATTCCACTTGTCTTAAGAACCCAGATAAACAGATCATAACCACGATAAGAAATGTACAGACAAGAAGAGTTAATTTCTTTTTTCATAATATTTTCAATACCAATCCACGATTGCGGATCAGCTGAGATCTGGCTTTCAAGAGAATGCTCAGTTACCATCAAGTCTGCTAACGCTCTAGCCCGTGCCAGCTCTAAAACATAAAGCGCATGGTTCGGATTTCCCTCAAAACAATAAAATGCACTAAGATTCCGGTAAGGAAAGGAACGAACGTCTGAGGACGATACCTTAAAATCGTCGTTGTCCCTTAAGAAAGTTCGTAAAGTTTCGCTTCTGTTCATACTCAGAAACAGACAGGCCAACGCTTCCTGGATCTTTTCTTGGCAAAATTTCACCAGTGAAAGATTACAAAGAAATTTGAACTCGCTGTCTAAGTCTTCAATATCTCGACTAATTGACAGTGCCTTTTCAAGATAACCTTCAGCCATGACATATTCACCGAGAGATTGATACAATGCTCCTAAGTTTCCGTAATCTCCTGCTTCTCCTTTTTTGTCACCAATTTGTATTGTAATGGCAAGTGCTTTCTCAAGATATTCTTTAGCTTTGTCATATTCACCAAGAGAGTAAAACACAGTTCTTAGGTTTCCGTTTGAAGTGGCTTCTCCCCGTTTGTCACCAATTTGTATTGCGATGGCAAGTGCTTTTTCAAGATATTCTTTAGCTTTGTCATATTCACCAAGAGATTGAAACACAGTTCCTAAGTTTCCGTAATTTACTGCTTCTCCTTTTTTGTCACCAATTTGTATTCTAATGGCAGGTGCCTTCTCAAGATATTTTTTAGCTTTTTCATATTCACCAAGAGATTGAGACACATTTCCTAAGTTTCCGTAATCTGTTGCTTCTCCTTCTTTGTCACCAATTTGTATTCTAATGGCCAGTGCCTTCTCAAGATATTCTTTAGCTTTGTCATATTCACCAAGAGACTGAAACACAACTCCTAAGTTTCCGTTTGAAGTGGCTTCTTCCCGTTTGTCACCAATTTGTATTGCGATGGCAAGTGCTTTCTCAAGATATTCTTTAGCTTTCTCATATTCACCACGAGATTCAAACATAGTTCCCAAGTTTCCGTAAGCAGTGACCTCTCCTTTTTTGTCACCCATTTCCTTCATGGTTTTTATGGCTTTCTCATAAAGTTCCTCTCCTTCTTCGTATCTATATTGCTGTTTACATATTTGAGCCATTGCTATTGTAAGATTGCTAACCTTGTCTTTTTTACCACACTTGCGGTAAATTTCAACAAGTTCCCTTCCGTAGGTTAAGTCTTTTGTACAATCAGGGATACTACAATAACAATCGAAAATAGTTTGATAGATGCAAATGTTGACTAAATTGAAAAGTTCTCCTTCCGCTTTTAGTACTCCATTATTTAGGAAGATCAAACATTCTTGGCAGACCTCAATGGCTTTTAGACCACGACCAGTGTTGAGAAGGAAAGTAGCAACAACCAAGCCAATATATATGGCTTGTAAAATGTCTGTTATGATGCCCATAGCGTACTTTTCTATAAGCCCTGTCAAACGGATAACACGAATCAAGATTTGTAGCTATTTCGAGTACCAATATACTTTTGTACGCCTTTCTGTCTGGTTGTCTAAGTGTGTAAAGGCGAATTCAATGCTGGGGGTAGCCCTGTTATGGACTTTCATTTCGTCATAGGGGAGCAGAAACAGTCCCAATCTAAACAAAAGGAAACTGATGAAAATACGAGGCCGTTGGTTGAATGCAGTTAGTTGTCTTTGCGTGTGTGAAAACCGTCGTGTTGATCATTTCAGGGCAATAGGTTTTTTTCTTAGACCTGCATTTTTGTCTTTCTTTTTTTCCAGCAAAAATCACCGTTAAAGTTTAGGCTGCTTACAAGTCTTTTTTTAGCTTTACATTATTTTTTGAGTCCAATTTTTCAGGCAGAGGAATGTTTTGAAGTTGCAGTATCTAAGCAAGGACAAGTTCCACTAAAAAAATTTAACCACGTATCGCGCCTGGATTGATTGATCTTTTCTAAAGCTGATACTACCAAATTTAGAGAAACAGAGACTTATATTTGAAATTGACAGTTTGAATTAACTTATTACGGAAAAAGGGATGTAGAGAAAACAGCATTACTATTTAGTTAAGAGACACCTCAACAAAAGCAAATAAATTAAAGACAACTAAAACCAAATGAAGGCGAATACCAAAATTAAAAAATGTGTATTAACAGCGAGGTCTTAGATTCAACTGATATATTTACGAGTCTCATTTTATAGAATATGGACATCAAAGCCTGTTTTCTCTTTTCTTTTGCGTTAACTCATTTCTCACAAGTATCGTAATGACTTTTTATCGATCCCAAAATTACTTTATCAGTGTTGTGTCCTTCAAAATTTCTACTCTGGCCTATTAATAAAAATGTGGCCGAGCAGATTGCGTCCGATTTGTCAAAGAAAAATACACTGAATATAGCCGAGCTCAGTAACATTCATATTTTTTAAAAAAATATATAATAAAACTATGTATCTGGTGCGACTGCTATTTCCAGTTCTGGCTACTCTGCTCAAATGACCGTGATAATTTAACTGTTTAATGTTTCCTGTTTTCTCCAGTGATTGAGCTCGCGAAAGTCTCCTTTTTTTCATGGAAAAGGTAGGACTGAACAGTTAACATGATAATTTCAGTCCTACATGAATACCAAAACTAAATCTGATTTGCACTCACCACTTTTGCTGAGTCACTAGAATGAAACAAAACCAATATGCGCCGACAACGATTATATTTCCTGTAAAAATTGTTAAGAGGGAAAAGTTAAGCAGATTTTTACTGGACAACGGTACCTCCAAACAATAATTCGTTTGATTTATTTCTTGGCGTGACTGACAGCACTCAAAAACTGAAGAAAATCAGTCACGCGATTCATGAAAAATCTCTTTCAGTGTAAATTGAAACTAGTAAACATCGCTTTCAATACACGTTATATGTGTGTGAAACGGTATCAATCACGAACAGCTTAAAGTTTACAAACTTACCGTGTTCAGTCTCTCGATCCTCGGACGAAATTAAATCAAAAGTGATAGAGACTGAAGAACAAAAGAAATGCAAATTAAATAGTGGAATTAATTACTGGTAGCAAACTCCAATGCCTTTTGAAGCATATTGCGCTGTTGACTATAGTTAATGGACTGAAATGATTGTTAAGACCAACAAAGTTCTTTGTTGTATGTTTTTGTTTTCATTTCGGTCTTGATCGTGCTTTAAACACAGACTATATAACTTAACTGAAACGTTTCGGTTATGTGGTTTATGCCTATTATATACAACCGCAAAACGAAACACCGTTTACTGTGTGGACCTTCCAACATAAATCGTGGCATCTTTGTTTGCTCTTTTGAAGTTTGTCAAGTTTCGAAACTATATACCCCTCTACTAACTATGAGTTTATTAATGAATAAAGTTTACATTCCTCGCCTTCCTTTCATAAAAACTAACTGACTTGCTCACAAGACAAATACAACAACTAAAGACGAATGGCTGTTGCCATCGTTCTGTTGTAATTCTTCATATTTGTTATATGCGAGTGCTCATTTCATAATTTACTTTGCACGATCTCATTGAGTTCCTTCTGCCGCCGTCTCATGGTAACAATATCAATTGACAGAACTAAAAACTTTCTCTTTTTCACAGCAAACAATTGAGTTTGGGATTTATTATCAGGGCATGATTGGGTGAAGGTCTTGGTTATCATATATGAGCTCTATAGTGTTCTAACTGGTTAAGATAGAAACCAGATGATGCAAAGTGAAACTACGAAAACCACTTGAGGGGTACTCGATATTTCGAGAAAACACTGATTGTCATAATATGTCATGCATGGAAGATCTATTCGAAGTTTCTGGAGTGTCAAAACGTAAACTTGGCGGGATATGCGAGATAAGCTGAAAATCATGGCGGGATGTGGAATGCGGGATGTAGGATTCGGAATACAAATATCTTGGCCTGAGCTGCATGTGCTCATTTCAACCAGGAAATGCGGGATAAATTTGATATTGAAAGGCGGGATGTGGGATAAAAAACACCAAATCACAGTTACTCAATGCCTGGAGAAATGGATTTACCTTTCAAAAGTGTTTGGAAACACTAATGAGTTTGTAAAACAGTTTTCCAATCGCGTTTCGGTCACACCAGCGTCATTAACTATAACTGGTTCAAATTAGTCTTTAATGACATGACGTTAAAGTTAAAAGTAGTTCTTGATTACGGTCGATGCTACGGCAACAAATTCTCCCAAGTTCTTTCTTTGCATTCAAAAATTAGATCGACTGCAGACAGTTTACTTAATGATTTCAGTCTACTATGGATAACAAAGCTATTAAAATAGTGATTTATACTCACTGGTTTTGGTGAGTCGACCACAGTGAAACCAAAATGACAATGCGTCAATAACAAGACCTTTTTCTCTGAAAAGTAGAAGAGAAGGAAAGTTCAGCAAATTATTACTGCGCAAACGATGCTTCCAAAAAATTATTCGCGTGACTCACTAATAGCTCTTACAAGAAAAAGACAATCAGCCACGCGATTCATGGAAACCTCTCCAAGTGCAAATTTAACGTATTAAAAATTGGCTATACTTGTTATATTTGCATCCAAGCAACGTTATCAGTCATGGACAGCTTACAGTATATAAACTTACCGTGTTCCGTTTCTTAATCTTCTAATGAAAGTGAAACCAAAAGTGATAGAAACTGAAAGAAAACTAAGAGAGTTTCCTTGCAAGACAATGGGAGTTCAAATGGGAAGTCAACACAAAATAAAATTGAAATAAATTTCAAACATCGAGCGAAACAATCAAATAAAAGCACTCGAATGCAAGTTGCATGTTTCTATTCCCATTCTTTGTTAAATACTGACAGTAAAGTCCAATAGCTTTGAAAGTATACTGGGTTTCTGACCATTGGTACTAAATGGAAATAGTTATTAAGCAAGGCAAAGTTCTTCGTTGTATGTTGTTGTTCGCTCTTTGGAAGAGAAACTAAAATTAAACCAATTAGCACTGCGCAGACGATTCTTGCAAACAATTATTCGCTGACTCACTAATACTTCTTACAACATGAAGAAAATCAGTCACGTGATTCCTTAGTTGCTCTATGTACACCCAACTCTATTAGTCATAGACAGCGTGCTGTTTATAAACTTACCGTACTCAGTTTCTCGATCTTGTGATGAAAGTGAAGCCAGAAGTGAAAGAAACTGAAAAAAACACTGTAAGAGTTTCCCTGCAAAGCAAGTGGAAGTCAAGGAAAAATGCAAATTAAATTTTGTATAATTTTCAAACGCGGCTCAAACCAATTGAAATTAAACACTTCTTCTAAAGTGTGTAATTACATTCTTTGCTATCTCCATTTCTTATCAACATACTTATGGGAAAGTCCAATATCTTTAAAGGCATATTGAACGTCCATCACTTCGTCTACAGGGGGATGAATGTTTCTGCCAAAATTGTTTCCAGTACAGTGGAATCCCGCCTTACGGTCACTTCATTATTACGACCACCCTTTTTGTCTCAAGACTATAAATTAATTTCTACTCACCAGTCTTTTCAGATCAACAAGATGAATCCAAAATTAAATCGCGTCAACAACAGCAACTGTTTCAATAATAAAATAATAATAATAATAATAATGGAAAAGCGTTACTTCTAGCCAGCATTCATTCGAGCGACTATATTTTCTTGCGTGACTGATTGTTAGAGCTCGCAACCCAAGTAACATTTGTCACGCTATGCATGCAAATTTCTTGCAGGGGAAATTATTTAATAGTATTTAATATTGACTTTTGTAGCAGTGTTATAGGCTCATGTTTTGAAGCACGATGTAAATTTACAGTGTTTAGTTACACTATATTGACATCAAAGTGAAACCAAGAAACTGAAATCACATTGAGGAAATTCCCCTGCAAGATAAAGGCAGACAATGACAAATACAAATAGAATAGCTGGAAGACAGCTAAATAAAAGAGTAATTCTAATGAGTGTCACATTCTTTGCTATCTTTCATTTTCATATACAGACGAGACAAGGAAACAGATGATTGTATCACGCATGCGTTTGTCGGTATTTGGGATTGTGGGTTTAAAACAGGGTACCGGAAAAATATGCCTTGTTTTTGGTGGAAAGATCATTAGCAGTCTTCGGCGAGCGGGAGGCGCGACTCTTTTAGAGTTAATGGCGGGATACAGAATTATAATATAGAAAACAGGAAATCGCATTTTCATTGTAAACTCTACAGTTTCACTGAACTGATTTCTAAGGAGCGCGCATTAGCTCAATGACCACCAAATACCCCTCTAGAGGCCACAAGAAAAAACACAACGATACAAAGAAACAAACAAACAAACAAACAACAAAACAAAACAAAATTACTACTGCTACTGTTTAGAGTTCATTCGTTATCCTCGTTTCCTCCCTCGGTCCTCCCTCCCTCAGTAGGGTGACGTGATAGGCGCGGGTATAAATTGTTGTTTGATTTGTTGTGGGCACCCAAATTATCAATCGAAGAAAATCGAACTTATTTTTGCCGACCTCATTCAAGATATATGCGAACGATATTATTCGAGTTTGACTGGTTCTTAATGTTCGTAGAACAAAACATGCCAAATTTGTGTTAGTTATCGTTCTTACAGTGAGGCCAGTATGTGTACAGCATTTCGTAACTGAAAGAGACCCGTTCTGCGATAGAGTTCTACTTCAGGGGTGTAGCTAGGAGGACCCTGGGGTGCCCATGACCCCTCTTTTATAAGCCTTTTTAAAGCAAACAACCTACAAAAGTTGCGAAAACAACATGACAATCTGGTGAGTACTCTCACTTTGACACATTGTGACCCCCCCCCCCCCCCCATTTGAAAAATCCTGGTTACGCCCCTTTTAGCTTAGGGTGGGCAGATGATCAATGTCTCAGTGAATATAATAGAGGTGTGTTCATGATCCATTAAAGTCTTATCTCAACCCTGAATGTATTCGCTCATAACCGGTTGGTAGGGACATGAGGCATCAGCTAAAGCAGGTCACTAATAGAGTACTAGCAGTGCTGGCAAAAGCATTTGATTCGGGATATCGAGACCATAAACACTAGGCCATGCAATGATATGGGGAGGTTTTCGGGATATCCCGAATAAGCGAGATGAATATGGTAACTGTTGACAGTGGAAGCCGAAATTATACAATGTTAGAAACAAAATATAATTACGACTAACTTACCGTTACGCAGCAGACTGTGTACAGCCGTTTGCTCTCCTCAAGAAAAACTGCAGAGGGGGGTCTATGTGACATTGTTAATATAGCGTGTTGTTCGCATAAATTATGGCTCCACAAAATTATTTCAGTTTCAAAGCATCTGACGCCACAAGCGGAAAGAGAAAAAATAGAAAAAAGACATTGCCGTATGCACGTGGACTTTGCACTGATAAAGCCATTTATGACTTCTGCTAAGCAAATCACAGAACAAACAAGCTTCGAGTTCGAATTCAACCTTCCCTATGTTTCTTTTTTATGAATATAGTAACGAGTTATCATTCTCAACTGAGAGGACAAACAATACAAGATTAGCTGCTTACCATAGTAGAGCTTCCTTTGAAAACTGAAAACTACGAAGCGTTCCCGTGAGAAACGTATTTTGTACTTTTATTCAAGCGGAACTGCTTTCTTAGGGAATACATTATTAGCTCAAGAAACACAAAATACACCTAAAGAACTGATCCAAACAAAATAAAACTGACTGGTCAGATTTTATTCCTCGTTGTTCTAAGTGCCTCCCCCACCCCCTCCAGGAGGGTATCGGGTGTAAATTGTCTAGTTTGATGCGCCACCCGAGTAATCAAACGTAGAAAGTCGAACGAAGTTTTGCTGAAGGTAAATCAAGCCATTTGTGTACTACTAAAGTGGAGTTAGTACTGTTGCTTATACAAAACAATCCCATACCAAAACCTTTTTTTGTTAGCACAGTAAGGCTCAGTTGTGCGTGAAGCATTTTGTTCCAGCGGAAGGAGAACTCAGGGTATTGCTCTTCTTGAGTCGGTGTGAGAAATGGACAATTTCTTCCTTACCGAACTATAATAAAAGGTGTGTTATCGATTATTGCAGTCTATCGGCTCAAGCCTGAAGTCGGGAAGGATGTGTAGTAATAACTTAAGCTAGCTAAAACAAAACATGCCAAATTTGTGTTAGTTTTTATCTTTACGGTGAGGTACTTTATGTGTACAGCATTTCGTAACTGAAAGAGACCCGTTCAACGATAGAGTTAGCTTCTTGTTACGGGTAGGAAATGATCAACGTCTTTGTAAAGTGACTATCATAGAGGTGTGTTCTTGATCCACTACAGTCTTATCCCAACCCTGAACGTATTCGCTGGTAACTGGTTAGTAGAGACATGAGGCATTAGCTAAAACAGGTCACTAATAGAGTGCTAGCAGACTAGTGCTGGCAAAAGCATTTTTTTTCGGGATATCGAGACAATTTCTTCCTTAGCGAACTATATGCTGGTTTTCAGTGTCACGTAATTCAAAATAGATTAAAATAAAAGTCAAAACCGGTCAATAGATAAAGTCCAGAATCTGGGATATGAAAGAAGGTAAATATACAAAGACTCTCGCCAAAATTCTGGTCACAGCAATTTTTCTCATGCGAGATATGCGGAAAATTTTTTTACCCAAATTTATAGAGATTTGTATGTAGACGCCATGCTGGTGCCCGTCGGTATGGGCACCAACATGGCGGCCGGAAACCAAGAGAAACATCTGTCACTGAGTTTTGCTACAAAAGCGTGAATTTATCCCTCGAGGAACTCTAAAACATTAAAATAATACTTTTTCTAAGACATGAACTGTTCAGATAGCCAAGTTTCCCGAAATAAGTGACTTTTTTAACCATCATGACAGCTCTCTAGACCCTCATGTAAATGCCGCGTCACGCAAAAGCTTAGAAATTCAAGCGTAGTGTATCACAAACCCAAGAACCCATTCGAAGCGAAAATTTATATGAATATTAGCTTTCAGCTGCTCTTATACATCATTTAAGTAAAATCTCAGGAAGATCAATAGTTTTGTAGTTCGAATTTTGGTGACGTCATCTGAAAACCAGCTATAATAAAAGGTGTGTTATCGATTTATTGCAGTCTATTGGCTCAAGCCTGAAGTCGGGAAGGATGTGTAGTAATAACTTAAGCTAGCGAAGGCAGGTCACATATCTTCTCCTGACAGATTACTCCTAGCAAAGGTTTAAATTCGAGACCTTCGTGCTTTAACCAAAGCGCAATAAAATCGACTGGGACGTTTTTCTGGTATCCCGAATAAACAAGATGGATATGGTAAAATTTCATTAGCAGAAGCCGACAACAGCGACTAACTTACCGTTGCGCAGTAGTTTGTTTACAGCCGTCCGATCTCCTCAAGAAAAACTGCAGAAGGGTGTTTGAGTGTTACTGTTGATAATTCTGTTGCTCACATAAATTATTCATCCGTAAAACTATTTCAGTTTCCCAGCATCTGACGTCATAAGCGGAAACAACAAGATAAATTGCTGTCTGCACCTGAATTTTGCATTAGGCCGTTTATGAGCTTTTCTATGTTCATCGATAAAAAACCAGACCGCTCGGAATAATTTCGTCATGTCCAATGTTGTTTGATACTTTAGTTCATCGATCTTGTGAATGTCAAAGTATTAAATGACAATTTCACATACAGGGACAACGTAAATTTACTATTTGTGTCAGTCTGTTGATGACATTCGTCCTAATTCTCGTTGCCGACAGGCCGTGAAGTCACAGAACCAAACAGCTTCGACTTTGCTATTAGTCTCGACTACATTTAATTGTTAATTGGTTAAGAAAAGACCAAAAAATAAAGGACAACTTTTACCTACCACAGGGCATTCCACATTGGAAAGGGTCGAAAGTGAATTCTATGAAACATTCAGAAAAAAGGATGATATATATTACGCAGGGGTTTGGCAGAATGCGCGATGGGTTTGAACAAGAGGCGGGATATGGGATATGACACTTGTTCGCAGAAGCATAATATGCGCTCTTTAAAAATTAATGGCGGGATACGCATTGACAAACAGCAAATTGCGAATCGTTTGTTAACTCCACGGTGTCACTAAAATGAGCTGTGAGGAGTGGATTTTATCTCAAGCAGTAAGAAATACGCCTCGAGAGGCCGTCTAAAGAAATTGTCCTGATATATTTTTTCTCGTTATACTTAGTATTTTCGTCCCTCCGGCAGGTTAATGTAATACGCGGTTTTAAAGTTATCAAGATCGAGTAACATCGGAGGAAGTTTTAATGGAGCTAAATCTTGTTCTTTTTTTGTTGTTGTTCTTTCGTAGAGTAAAGGCGGTATTTATAGAACGTCTGTTTGTGGCGAAAAGAAATCTCTGTTCAGGATCAACCTGTCATGATTAAGGTGTTCACTTCTACTTGGGGTAGATTGATTCATTGCAGTCTACTCTCAACTCTGAATGTGGTAAATTCGAAAAACTGGTTAAGAGGGACTTAAAGCACTTGCTTATAAAGGTCACTAACAAACAGCTAGCAGATTATTTCTGCCAAGAGCATTTGATTTGGAACCTCAAGATAATAGCCACTAGGCCATACAACTATACGAGGAGGCTTTTTTCGATATCCCGAATGAGCAAAATGGGTATGGTAATTTTTATCAGTCGAACTTAAAATCAAATATTGTTCTAAACAAAATAATGAGTAACTTACCGTTACACAGTAGGTTGTGTTCAGCCGTACGCTTTCCTCAAGAAAAATTGCACAGAGACTTCCATGTGTCACTGTTCATAATAGGGTCGCTCGTGTAATTGACATTCCTGATTCATAAAAACATTTCAGTTTCACAGCATCTGACGTGCCAAGTGGAAACAAAAACGAAATTGTTGGGTTCACGTGATTTTGTCATAAGGCCGTTTATGACATTTGAGCATGTTCATAGATATTCACGCAATAATTGCTCAACAAGAAACTGAAATTATATTGAGTTACTTCCCCTGCGACTAGAGGAAAAAAACTATGTAGAGTGTGTTACATCTTTTCCTATCTGACATGTTTTAAAGATAAAGGGCGACTTTAGAAGAACTTAGCTTGCGAGCAGGCTCACCTTTGAGTCACGTGCGCGAGCGACGAAGAGGAATGCAATCCGGCGGGAAGGAATCTGGTGAAGAGGCGCAAAGTTTACTTTCTCGTGTCGCGCCTTCGCTTCCCGATTTCTCGCTTGCTGCTATGCCACGCGTCCTTGTGCTCCAACGTGAGCCCGCCCGCAGGCTTAGAAGAATTTAGCTGATGTCGCTGGAACTTTTTTAATTCTTCATGCGCATTATCAAGACACGAGAGAATATGAATTTATCACTTAAGTCAATCACTTCATAATAAACTTTCCAAGATGCGATCGATGACATTCTTCCTCATTTCCATTGAAACAGACCACGACATCACAGAATTGCAGATTCAGGTGTTTCACGAAATTCCAAAAAAAAACAAATGATCATAAAGTGCGCTCCAAGAAATTAGTTTAGAAAGACTGTGAAGTTTACAGAGGAGGTACGTTTTTTACTTTTCCCTTCCGCATTCCGCCATTAACTTATTTAAAATCTCCCACATCCCGCCTGCCGAGGATGCGCGATGTATTTTCACGCATGCTTGATGGGTACGCCTGGAAATGCCCTACAAAATAAAGCAATTCCGATTTCATTCGTTGCTATCCTCAGAGGCTTCCTCCCTTAGTAGGGTAACTTGGTACTCGCGAGTGTAAATTATTTTATGCACCTTGGACAACCAAATTATCAATCGAAGAAATTCGAACGAAGTTTTACCGGAGCTACTGTCAATCAAACTATATCAGAACGATTGAATTTGAGTTTGATCGGTACGTAAAGCTACTTCTACAAAACATCTCCCAGCTGTTGTTGTTTTTCTTTGTACGATAAGGCTAGTATAAATATAAAGATTTGTTTGTAGTAGAGAGTTGTTTTCGTTATGGGATAGAAGAGAGTTCTACGTACACAATTTTTTCCCCCCATCACCATGGCGTGTGCGATTCATTG
This sequence comes from Orbicella faveolata, assembly GCF_042242905.1. Classification (NCBI taxonomy): domain Eukaryota; kingdom Metazoa; phylum Cnidaria; class Anthozoa; order Scleractinia; family Merulinidae; genus Orbicella; species Orbicella faveolata. The sequence goes on from NW_028301554.1 coordinate 6,255,920, forward strand.
CAGTCTATTCTTACACAAAGTTTCGGCAGGAATATGCAGGATGTGTTAAAGCAGGTCAGTATTAGATTTCTACCTGATTACTCTTGGCAGGAGTTTTGATTTTTGGACCTACCGGCCTATTAAAGGAGGTTTTTGTAGTATCCGAAATATTTAATGACAAGTGTTATCGGTAAAAGTCTGTATTTTATGGCGAGGTAGTTCTTAAGCAGATCTCAGCGTTCTGTTGCGTTCTTTCTGGGTCAGAGTTTTGCCATAAGAACCGTTTCCATGGAAACGGTCATTATACGTGTATGTTTTGTTTTCGAACGCACGTCCGGAGGGTCATATGATAAACTACTTACTAACCTAGCTTGCTCGAGCCGTACTGGGGAAAGTTGGCCTTCGCGTGGTCATTTTTGTACGGACCTCGCTGCGCTCTGTGCGTAATGCACCGACCTTGGGCCATTATTCCCCAGTACGGCTGAAGTAAGCTAGGTTAGTAACAGGTTAATATTTTACACTGTTTCAAAGAACATATCCTCTTATTTACCGTTGCGGAAAATACAATATAGGAAAATTTTTATTTTTCTGTGTGCAACTATACAAGATGCTCAGATACCGCGCGTCAACTCCCGGAAATCATGCACTTGATCCCGGCATGCATTTACTTAGCTGCTGCAGATTAGTGACGACAAACCAGGAATGCAAGGTTTCCAGTCTGGACAACAGCTCTGAACCGATAACAAAGGGGATAGCGAGTAAACTGTGTGATGATAAAAATGATCTCATTTTATTTACAAGAGGCACTAGAACACACATCAAAAACTATCTAGTGCTAAATTTAGATTGAATTAAATTTCAAATGCATTAATATAACTATAGAGACAGCAACTACCCTAAAGTCATCATCAGTTCTCGAGGCGCCAGTAGGCGCATAGTCTAAAGTAATACAAGATATCTGCCTGAGGCAAATTAAATTAAATGGTATTATAAGGAGATTAATATTATTTATCAAACATTCAAACACAGCTTTCTTAACTGGACTACCTAAACTCAGTGATTGATGCGTTTTGCAAATGAACAGAATCTGCAAACAATCCAATACGCTTCAGCAAAGTACTTTTCCTGCTCAGTTGTGTTTTTGTTTGTTGAGTTCCTGGACATTAGTAAAAGTCAAAAAACTGAGTGACGAAAACACAAAGAGAAAACTCATCCCCACTAACAATCTAAAAAATGGAACTTTTTATATGATACCATAAACGACACTTTTTAAAAGTAATGGCGCACTGTTTAAATCGCTAGTCAGAAGTTGTGTCGTGCGCGAGGTGACTCCTGGGTGAAAAACAACCGGAATCAAGCAAACACTTATCCTGAAGGACAAGGCCAATTCTAGGCTTGGTAAGAAGGAAATTTTAATTTTTCATACAGTATAATCGTTCGGTAACAGTGGGTCGCGGGAGGGGTGAGTGGGAAACATTCTCTACAGGGACAACTTTTCACCATGTAAGTAGGCCCTTAACTTGCAACCGACACTGAACCACCAGTAGCTTGGCGGCGACAGTGGGTTAAATCGAAGAGATTTAGGTTTAAAAAAACACTCAGAGAAAATTAATTCTCTCTACTCAATTACCATATAGTTTTGTTAACGTAAGTTCTGAGAATTTAGTGTCACATCAAGACGATTGGTCTATACTCATCACCTGTCTCCCGGACAATGTGTTGATGATCTTTAACTAATGGCTACTCACTTTCTGATCTTTAGCTATTACTTTCCTTTCTCGTTCATAATACTTGCCACGGACTTATCTCTTGAAAAACCTAACTCGTCCATTTGATTCAAAATTGTCTGTGTTCGAAGGACATCTCACACGGAGAAAAAGTGGCAACGAATTTAAACGGTGTTTATTTGATGCATGTGATCGAAATCTTAAATTACAACGCTTAAAAGCCTGGAAACGTAGCTGTTACCATGCGTTTCTGTAAGAACAGGAAAATAACCATTGGCTCCACAGACACTCATGATCAGAGTGCGCACTCAGTTGTTAGAGGTTATTGCTGAAAGGTATCAAACAAAAACGTCTATAAATCACATTGTTTGTCCAGTTGATGATTTACATGGTTAGTATAAACACTCACGCTTCATTGGCGAGGGCGAGGCTGTGAGAGAACTACCAACATATGAAATCGTTGCGCGAGTGTTCTAAATGCAAACGATTTCAAGAACCGTTGTTGACATGTCTAGCAGGATTTGGATCTCGTAACTTATGACATGAAATGGCGACAGTTTCGTTAACGTTTGTTAGCTTGCCCGTCCCCTCCCTCCACCAAAAAAGCGTTTTGTTTCCAAAAAATACTTACCGTTATATCCCAAAGTCAAATGTCACGTTGTCTCCAATCAGCATAAACGGCGCCCAATCGCGAACGTTGTTAAAGCCGTTACCTCTCATCCATTTCATGGCCTGGTGAAGAGATTCACTGGCACTCTCCCCACAAACAAGATGCTCGTAGAAACGACACATTAGCTGCTCTGTTGCTTCGTCACTTATGGCCCACAGAGCCACCAAAACGGACCGTGCACCGGATCCTAAGAACGCTCGAGCGATCCCAACGACTCCTTCGGCTCTAATCTGCCCACGTGCACTATGACAGCAGCTAAGTACCACCAGTTTAGCTCGCAGTTGAACTTTTGCAATGTCAGACATCGTCAATAGGTAATCTTCTTCTTCTGGAACCCTGTTAGGAGGTCCTACTGGAGAAAGGGCAATTTCTCCTCTTTCGGCATTACCATGGGCTGCAAAATGTATAAGACTCACTGAGTGTAGCCCGTCAAGTACCTGCCGTCCCAACAAAGGTTGAACACCTAGCAGTCGTCCAATCCTGGCTGCTTCATTTCCTGCACAGGGTAACCTCGAAACCCACATCTTCGTTCCTTTGTAACGCACCGTGCCGACAACTGGATCCCCCACTATCAGAGCACCAGTCTGACTGTGATAGTATACAGGACTGTCCTGAATGAGCTTGAGAGTCGTCAAAGAAGGAACGATGCGGATTCTGAATTTCTCTGATAAATACCTCCCGCCTTCATCTGTTAACGCTGGAAATGGAACTTGGTTTAAGAAGGGATCAGGAACAACAATGAGCTCGGGCTCCTCAAGTAGATCAGCTACCGGACGGATTAACGCTCTGTAGTACAAAGAAACGCTTGATTCGGAGTTTTGACTTTCTTCATCTTCTTCCTCTATAAGTCTCACTGCTGCGAGGTTCTCAACGTCACTTAAAGATCGATCTTCGCAATCTTCCTCGGATAAAATAGCAAAGTTCCGAAAGCTTTTTGCGAAGAAATCATGTAACTTACCAACTGATGTGGCACCAACTAGTTTCTCATCCACTGTTATTCTTCGGAACTGAATGATTTCTCTTGTTTTGAGAATCCAGAACGACAGATCACTATTATAATAAGAAATGTACAGACAAGAGGAGTTACTTTCTTTTTTCATAATATTTTCAATACCAATCCACGATTGCGGATCAGCTGAGATTTGGCTTTTAAGAGAATACTGAGTTGCCATCAAGTCTGCTAATGCTCTAGCCCGAGCCAGCTCTAAAACATAAAGTGCATGGTTCGGATTTCCCGAAAAACAAAGGGATGCACTAAGACTCCGGTAGAGAAAATCGCGACCATCTGAAGACGATACCTTAAAATCGTCGTTGTCCCCTAACAAACTTCGTAAAGTTTCGCTTCTGTTCATACTCAAAAACAGACAGTCAAACGCTTCCTGGATCTTATATCGGCATGACTTCACCAATGAAAGAAGACAAAGACATTTGAACTCTTTGTCTAAGTCTTCAATGTCTCGACTAATTGACAATGCCCTCTCAGTATAATCTTCAGCCATGACATATTCACCAAGAGATTGATACAATGCTCCTAAGTTTCCGTAATCTGCTGCTTCTCCTGCTTTGTCACCAATTTGTATTCTAATGGCAAGTGCTTTCTCAAGATATTCTTTGGCTTTGTGATATTCACCAAGAGATTTAAACACAGCTCCTAAGTTTCCGTAATCTGCTGCTTCTCCTTCTTTGTCACCAATTTGTATTCTAATGGCAAGTGCTTTCTCAAGATATTCTTTGGCTTTGTGATATTGACCAAGAGATTTAAACACAGTTGCTAAGTTTCCGTTTGAAGTGGCTTCTCCCCGTTTGTCACCAATTTGTATTTTGATGGCAAGTGCTTTCTCAAGATATTCTTTGGCTTTGTGATATTCACCAAGAGATTGAAACACAGTTCCTAAGTTTCCGTAATCTGCTGCTTCTCCTTCTTTGTTACCAATTTGTATTCTAATGGCAAGTGCTTTCTCAAGATATTCTTTGGCTTTGTGATATTGACCAAGAGATGAAAACACAGTTGCTAAGTTTCCGTTTGAAGTGGCTTCTCCCCGTTTGTCACCAATTTGTATTTTGATGGCAAGTGCTTTCTCAAGATATTCTTTGGCTTTTTGATATTCACCAAGAGAGTGAAACACAGTTCCTAAGTTTCCGTAATCTGCTGCTTCTCCTTCTTTGTCACCAATTTGTATTCTAATGGCAAGTGCTTTCTCAAGATATTCTTTGGCTTTGTGATATTGACCAAGAGATGAAAACACAGTTGCTAAGTTTCCGTTTGAAGTGGCTTCTCCCCGTTTGTCACCAATTTGTATTTTGATGGCAAGTGCTTTCTCAAGATATTCTTTGGCTTTTTGATATTCACCAAGAGAGTGAAACACAGTTCCTAAGTTTCCGTAATCTGCTGCTTCTCCTTCTTTGTTACCAATTTGTATTCTAATGGCAAGTGCTTTCTCAAGATATTCTTTGGCTTTGTGATATTGACCAAGAGATTTAAACACAGTTCCTAAGTTTCCGTTTGAAGTGGCTTCTCCCCGTTTGTCACCAATTTGTATTTTGATGGCAAGTGCTTTCTCAAGATATTCTTTGGCTTTTTGATATTCACCAAGAGATTGATACAATGCTCCTAAGTTTCCGTAATCTGCTGCTTCTCCTTCTTTGTCACCAATTTGTATTCTAATGGCAAGTGCTTTCTCAAGATATTCTTTGGCTTTGTGATATTCACCAAGAGAGTGAAACACAGTTCCTAAGTTTCCGTAATCTGCTGCTTCTCCTTCTTTGTCGCCAATTTGTATTCTGATGGCAAGTGCTTTCTCAAGATAGTCTTTAGCTTTGTCATATTTACAAAGAGATAAGAACAGAGTTCCCAAGTTTCCGTACGAAGTGGCTTCTCCCTTTTTGTCACCCATTTCCTTCATGATTTTTATGGCTTTCTCATAAAGTTCCTTTGCTTCTTTGTATCGATATTGCTGTTTACATATTTTAGCCATTGCTATTGTTAGATTCCTTTCCTCGTCTTTTTTACTACACTTGCGGTAAATTTCAAGAAGTTCCCTGCCGTAGATTAAGGCTTTTGTATAATCAGGGATATGACAATACGCATTGAAAAACGTTTGATAAATGCAAATGTTGAATAAATTGAAAAGTTCTCCCGCTTTTAGTACTTCGTTATTTAGACAGATCAAACATTCTTGGCAGACCTCAATGGCTTTTAGACCACGACCAGTGTTGAGAAGGAAAGTAGCAACAACCAAGCCAATAGAGACGGCTTGTAAAATGTCTGTTATATTGTTCATAGCGTCCACTTCTATGAGTCCTGTTAAAGGGATAACACGAATCAAGATTTGTAGCTAATTCGAGTAATAATATACTTTTGTACGTCTTTCAACCTGGTTGTCTAAGTGGGTAATGGCGAATTCAAAGCTGGGGGTAGTCCTGTTATGGACTTGCATTTTGTCATAGGGAAGCAGAAATAGTCCCAATCTAAACAAAAGAAAACTGTTGAAAATACGAGGCCGTTGGTTGCATGCAGTTAGTTGTCTTGGCGTGTGTGAAAACCGTCGTGTTGATCATTTCAGGGCAATGCGTTTTTTTCTTAGAGTTGCATTTGCCTTTTCGTTTTTCTTTTTTTTCCAGCAAAAATCACCGTTAAAGTTCAGGCTGCGTACTAGTCTTTTTTTGGCTAAGTATTGTTGTGACTTTTTATCGATCCCAAAATTATTTTATCAGTGTTGAGTCCTTTTAAAATCTCTACTCTAGCCTATTAATAAAAATGTCGCCGAGCAGATTGCGTCCGATCAGTAAAAGAAAAACACACTGAACATAGCCGAGCTCAATCACATTTTTTTTTAAATAGACAATAAAACTATGTATATGGTGTGCGACTGCTAATTCCAGTTCTGGCTACTCTACTCAAACGACGGTGATAATTTAACTGTTTAATGTTTCCCGTTTTCTCCAATCATTGAGCTCGCGAAAGTCCCCCTTTTTTTCCTCGAAAGTGCAGAGCGACTGTGAACAGTTAACGTGATGATTTCAGTCCAATATGTATAACAACGCTGAATCTGATTTGCACTCACCACTTTTGCACTAGAATGGAACAAAAACCAATATGCGCCGACAACGATGATATTTCCTGTAAAAATTGTTAACAGGGAAAAGTTAAGCAGATTTTTACTCTACAACGGTACCTCCAAACAAGAATTCGTTTGATTTATTTCTTCGCGTGACTGACAGCACTCAAAAACTGAAGAAAATCAGTCACGCGATTCATGAAAAATCTCTTTCATTGTAAATTGAAACTATTAAACATCGCTTTCAAATACACGTTATATGTGTATGAAATGGTATCAATCACGAACAGCTTAAAGTTTACAAACTTCCTGTGTTCAGTCTCTCGACCCTTGGACGAAATTAAATCAAAAGTGATAGAGACTGAAGAGCAAAAACAAATGCCAATTAAATAGTGGAATTAATTACTGATGGCAAAATCCAATGCCTTTTAAAGCATATTGCGTTGTTGACTATAGTTAATAGATTGAAATGATTATTAAGCCCAACAAAGTCCTTTGTTGTATGTTTTTGTTTTCATTTCGGTCTTGACCGTGCTTTAAACACAATAGGTAATTATTTCTGTTTCACAGACTATATAATTCAACTGAAAAGTTTCGGTTACGTAGTTTATGCTTATTATATATAGTCTCAAAACGAAAGACTGTTTACTGTGTGGACCTTCCAACATAAATCGTGGCATCTTTGTTTGCTCTTTTGAAGTTTGTCAAGTTTTAAAACTATATGCCCCTCTACTAACTATGAGTTGATTAGTGAATAAAGTTTACATTCCTCGCCTTCCTTTCATAGAAACTAACTGACTTGCTCACAAGACAAATACGACAACTAAAGACGACGGGCTTTTGCCATCGTTCTGTTGTAATTCTTCATATTTGTTATATGCGAGTGCTCATTTCATAAGTTACTTTGCACGATCTCATTGAGTTCCTTCTGCCGCCGTCTCATGGTAACAATATCAATTGACAGAACTAAAAACTTTCTCTTTCTCACAGCAATCAGTTGAGTTTGGGGTTTATTATCACTGCATGATTGTCTGAAGGTCGTGGCTATCATAATTGAGCTCTATATTATTCTAACTGGTTAAGACACCAGACGATGCAAAGTGAAACTAAGAAAACCACTTGATGGGTTCTCGATATCTCGAGAAAACACTGATTATCCTAATACGTCATGCATGGAAGATCTATTTTGAAGTTGGCGGAATATGCCATTTTGAAGTTGGCGTAAACTTGGCGGAATATGCAAGATAAGCTGAAAATCATGGCGGGATGTGGAATGCGGAATGTAGGATTCGGGATAAGAATATCTTGGCCTGAGCAGCATGTGCTCATTTCAACCAGGAAATGTGGGATAAATTTGATATTGAGGGGTGGGATGTGGGATAAAAAACAGCAAATCACAGTTACTCAATGCCTGGAGAAGTAAATTTACCTTTTGGGAGTGTTTGGAAACACTAATGAGTTTGTAAAACAGTTTCCCTATCGCGTTTCGGTCACACCAGCGTCATTAACTATAACTGGTTCAAACATGACGTTAAAGTTAAAAGTAGTTCCTTATTACGGTCTATGCTACGGCAACAAATTCTCTCAGGTTCTTTCTTTGCATTCAAAAATTAGATCGACTGCAAACAGTTTACTTAATGATTTCAGTCTACAATGGATAACAAAGCTATTAAAATAGTGATTTATACTCACTGGTTTTGGTGAGTCGACCACAATGAAACCAGAATGACTACGCGTCAATAACAGGACCTTTTCCTCTGAAAAGTAGAAGAGGAGGAAAAGTTTAGCAAATTTTTACTGCGCAAACGATGCTTCCAAACAATTATTCGCGTGACGTAATTTTCGCGTGACTCACTAATAGCTCTTACAAGAAAAAGAAAATCAGCCACGCGATTCATGCAAACCTCTCCCAGTGTAAATTTAAAGTATTAAAAATCAGCTGTACTTATTATATGCGCGCTCAACGCTATCAGTCATGCACAGACAGCTTACAGTTTATAAACTTACCGTAATTGAAAGTGAAACAAGAGTGATAGAAACTGAAACAACACTGGGGGGTGTTCCTGCAAGACAATAAGAGGTCCAATAGGAAATCAAAACAATTTAAAATTGAAGTATGTTTTAAACGTTGAGCAAAACAATTAAATAAAAACATTCGAAAGTATGTTACATTTTGTCTTTCCTATGTGCATTATTTGTCAAATACTGACCGTTAAGTCTAATAGCTTTCAAAGTACATTGAGTGTTTGACCATATCTAATAATCAGTATAATGGTTATCAAGCAAGACAAATTTCTTTGTTGTCTGTTGTTCTTCGCTCTTTGGTTTAACCGTGCATAAAACACTATAGGTGTTAACTTAGTTCTGACTTATTGGTTAACCAACTTAACTGTTTCGCTTAAGTAATTTTTAATGAATTGTTCATGATCGCAAAGCGAAAGACTTTTCACAGTCCTAGACCATCCAGCATAAATCGCATGAATCTCTCGTGAAAGCTGCTTTTGCCATCGATCTGTTGTAAATTATGGAAGACCGTGAATTAACTTTTCGTCAGTTTGCACTTTATAATATACTTTTTGCGATTTGGGCGAATTCATACTTTCGTTTTCCCATGGTAACAGACATTAGATCTGACAGAGCCAAAAACTTTGTTATCTACTAGAAAGCGGTAGAGCTTGCAGTTAATCTCCTCTTCATGATTGTCGGAATATGGTCGCTATCGTAATCGAGCTATATATTATTCTAACTGTTTAAGATAGAAACCAGACGATGCAAAGTTAGCACTGAAGAGCTGTACTAACCACGGCGAAACTTAGCTTTTTAAAGTGAAACTACGAAAACCGCTTGAGGGAGTTCTAGATATTTCGATGAAACACTGATTATCATACTACATCATGCATGGACGGATGTATGTCGAAGGTTTTAGAGTGTCAAAACATAAGCTTTGCGGGAGGCGAGAAAAGCTGAAAATAAGCAGGCGGGATGTGGCCTGAGCAGCAGGTGATCATTTCAACTAGGAAATTCGAGATAAATTTGATATCGAGGGACTGTGAATGACAAAGCTGAACTTTTTTTGCGTTCACAGGACGCAGTTCATAATCTTGGGTATACTGTGGTTTCAAGGTGACCTATTTAGACATTTTTTCTTCGAACGTCTGCATTTTCTACGCCATTTTGAATGACGTCACACACCATATGCGCAAAGACTATCACACACCTCAAGGTTTTCGTTGTGGTGTGAGTAAGTCTGAGCATCTAAAGACTACCTCGTGGTTTATAGTTTATTTTTTATGTTCATGAACACGACTTTGAATCGCCGTGGGTTTGGGATGTTTACCGTGGGAACAGCTGTGTTTCATTGGCTGTAGTTTGATGTGGTTAGTGCAGGTTGCACAGGGGCTGGTACCCTTTCGCGAGCTAAAATTTATCGGCCTGAATGTTCGGCGCGGGTTGCCCAATAGAGCGAAGGGAGTCATTGCAATTTCGCTAGCCAACATTTATATGGGCTTGAACTGATTGATGTAGGAAGCATCTCAAAGTTAAGCATATTGTCAGGGATTGTCAGAAACTAAAAACGACTATATTGCACTTGCATTGTACTTGAATTGTTAGAAATACACTTGAGTAGGGTTAACAGACACCCTGTTGTTGCTTTTTCAAGACCAAAAGTTAGTATACGAACAATACCGGTCAAGAATCGGCTTTCATAACCATTTCGTGAATGCACAGGAGGTCTTATCACAGTTTAAGGATCAGTTATGAAATATGATGTGCGTGGCCTCAATTACGGACAACGATGTCATATTGTGGAGAATTTGCGACAATTCTCTGAGCCAAGACGTTAATTCTCATGCCAAAATTGAAACATGTTACCCAATAAAAAATGTGGAATTATGAGGTGATGCTTTGGTTGACACAAATGATGTGCTGCAAAGTGTATATAGGGCAAACGACTGATGTGGAGGAAAATCTAGACCCTAAAATTTTTGATGTCATTGATTCGATCGTCATTTTCTGGGAATTAGAGCATGCACGAAACGATACAACGTGACGTGATAGTGGCGCTAACGGTCTAACGTAAGTAGACTAGCTATTATCTAAACATACCAACAAATATACCCCATGTTGCGGGCGTAAACGGGGACGTGGTAGGGATCGGGAGGCAAAAAAAAAACCCGTGAAAGAAAGGGAACAGCACCCTATCCCGATGAAGACGCTCGTTTCCAAGAAGCATCCCAGTTTAATTTCCTCAACCCGTAAAATTCAAAAAAAAAAGGACGTTACACACACACAAGTACGCAGTGTGGACCTATTTTTTTCTTAGACGCGATAATCGCTCCTTCGAATGTTTACGATAAACCAGTTCGCGATTGCAAATGTTTGCTTACATTTGTGCTTCAAGCTTAAAATAATGTACGATAAAAAAACACTTTTACAAATTAGCTTTGACGCTGAAACCGATTACCAGTTAATGTGAAAATCTTTAGCGCGAAATTAGAAGGCTTATGTAAATATTTTTGTGAGTCTACGGAAACAGGCGCCGTAACGCAACGTATCAACAAATCGTATTTTATACGGCGGACCTCAAAATAAAAATATATCTGTCTGTAAAACCTCGATTGATTTTAGTAATAGCCAGAGGTTGAAAGCCAGCAAGTGAAATCATTTAAAGTATATATATTAGTGACGGCGTCGAACGCATTTATAATCTTTGATTACTACTACCTTACTCACTAGTTTCCGTGAGTCAACAGAGTGAAACCAAAACTAACACGTCAGTAACAGGACCTGCTCCTCTGAAAATAAGCAAAAGGGAGATATTTTAGCGAATTATTACTACACAAAACGTGCTCCCACGCAGTCATTCGTGCTACTTAATAATTCGCGTGACTCACTATTGGCTATTCACTATTAGTCTCTTCCAGTGTAAACTCTAGATCTTGGGTATGTGCACGCTACTAGTCACAAATAGCTTACAGTTTATAAACTTACCGTGTTCAGTTTGTCAGTCTTCTGATAAAAGTGGAACCTAAAGTAATAGAAACTGAAACAGAACTGAGGGAGTTTCCCTGCAAGACAACAGGAGGCCAAAACAAATTAAAATTGAAATAAGTTTCAAACGTTCGGCAAAACAATCAAATGAAATATTCGAAAGCAAGTTGCCTTTTTTCTATTCCCATTCCTTGCTAAACACTGACGGTAAAGTCTAATAGCTTTTAGAGCATATTGGGTCTTTGACCATGGCTAATAATCAGCGAAATGGTTATCAAGCTAGACAAAGTTCTTTGTTGTTCGCTCTTTGGCTCAACTGTGCATAAAACACAATAGGTTTTAACTCAGTTCTGTCTTATAGATTAACGATGCTTTGCTATGTAAAGGCAAACGATGCAGCTTGCAATTAATCATCACTTTATGACTGTCTGAATGTCGTGGCCATCATAATCGAGCTATACATTAATCTAACTGGTTAAGATAAAAACCAGACGATACAAAGTTAAGGTTACAGTATACCTTCAGGGGTGTCTCGCGTGTAAGCGATGTAGCGAGTGCAGTTTAAGCAGTAGATACCGAAACCTCTATGTCAAATTAAAGCTCATAGAGCTGGCTATCAAACTATACCAAGAATTTTGAAATAAAATGAATTGTCGAATTTTTCACGACCACTAAATGCGAGCGCCCGACTCACCTTTCGAAAGCTACAAGTCAAAGCGAATTTTGTTTTTCGCCAATTTTATTTTTTCCTCGGTTTTAGGGCCCAATGCGCTAAAAAACCGTGTCTGAGTTTTGCCATATTCAATCGCAGTAAAAAGTTACAGAACATTTTCGAAATAGGATTAAAAAAATGTGGAGTGATCGTACAAAAATCGCTCTTGAAGAAAAAATATTTCGAAATTAAAAATTCGCAGACACGTTTTGGTAGTTTATATGTTAAACTAGCTACTGTCCAAATTTGAGGGCAATTGAACAAATTCCCTTTGAGTTAGAACTCTTTAAAGTGTCTGCTTCAAGCGAAAAAATTTATTCGAGAAAACAGCGTAAAAAAAATCTTCCACTTCGCAAACAAACTCCGCCCACAAACGCCTTCAACTGGGTTCTCAGATAACTGAGCCAATCAGGGCAGGGAAAGTTTACTACCATTAACCTCCTGGTGAAATTTACGGGTGAAGCTCCAAAAACCCGTGTGTTTTGCAATGCGCTCAAGGCGCCGAAGACGGAGAGATCATTTCTCTGTAGCTCGGTTTTTCTCCAAGCTGGTCACTCTGGCAAAATGGGGAAGACGAAAAAGGAGACGAACGCTAGAGTGGCTGAGCGAAGAAAACAAATAAGAGAATGTGCGGCGGAGCAGCTGTGTATGGATAATATTTTAATTGATTTCAACGAGTCCAACGATTCATCGATATCTGACTCATCAGAAGAGTCTCTGTCAAGTTCCCAAATTTTTACAGAACCTTTCTTTTCTCTTACCTCGAATTTTTTGCCCACCTTATACGATAGCTATAGCTTCATTTGCGTGGCAATCTTTTGGTTTTTCACTCATTGATGTATTCTCATTCGTTCTTCGCTGTTTTCGCTTTTACGAACTGGTCCATGTTTTTAACGTGGTCTACGTTTACTTATAACTTAATAGAATTACACCAAATACTAAAAATACTTGGTAGTCAGAGCAACAATGCTGATCAACCGAGTAGTCAATTTGTGACACCCGTACAGGTAATTCCCGCGAAAATCGTCTCGGTTGATTGCATACGTGCCATAGGGCTGTCAATCAAGAGGTAAACTATCACTTCCGGTGAAAACGTAAAACCGCCATTTCTCTGCCAATATTTAGTCTTTTTCAATTTTTTTTTTTCAGAAATTAGAGATGATTCTTCGACCACTACTTTGACCCAAAAATCCAAATTTGAAGAAAATTGCCGACTTGAAGGTATACTGTAACCTTAACTAGAGCTGTACTTACCAAGGCGGAACTTGCTTTGGAAAGTGACACTACGAAAATCGCTTGAGGGGTTCTAGATATTTGAAGGAAACACGGATCATCATAATACGTCATGCATGGAGGATGTATTTTTAAAGTTTCTGGAGTCTGAAAACATAACCTTGGCGGGATGCGGGAAAAGCTGAAAATCCAGGCAGGATGCGGGATGTGGGATTCGGGATGAAAATATCTCGGCCTGAGAAGCATGTTCTCATTTCAACCGGGAAATGCGGGATAAATTTGATATTGAGGGACGGGATGTGGGGTGAAAAACAGCAATTCACGGTTACTTAGTGACTGAAGAAATACATTTAAATTTTTGTCCTATCTGCATTCTTTGTTAAATAGAGACAGTAAAGTCTAATAGCTTTCAAAGTATACTGGGTTTTTAATAATCAGTGACCTGATTATCAAGCTAAACAAAGTTTTTTGTTGTATGTTGCTCGCTCTTCGGCTTAACCATGCATAAAACACAATAAGCCAATGTTAACTCCGTTCTGTCTTATTGATTAACCAACAGAAATGTTATGCTCATGTAATTAACGCACTGTGTATGATCGAAAAACGAAAGATTGTTCACAGTCCTGGACCTTTCAGTATAAATCTTGGCATCTTTGTTTGCTCTTTTGAAGCTTCTCGGTCTTAAAAACCACTCCAGTTTAATATTAAACTCTGTGTTGGCTGATTTATAATATTTACATTCCACGCTGGTTCCTGTCACAGACAGAATGACTTGCTCTGAAGAGAGATAAGAAAACTGAAAAAAGCTACTTTTGACATCATTCTGTCGCAAAATATGGAAGATCGTGAATTAACTTTTCGTCAGTTTTCACTCTATAAAGTACTAAAGCACTTTGTACGATTTGATCAATTTCAAACTCTCGTTTTCCCATGGTAACAGACATTAGAAATAACAGAGCCAAAAGCTTTGTTGTTTACTAGCAAGCGACGGAGCTTGGAATTGATCATCATTTTATGATTGTCTGAATGTCATGGCTATTATAGTCGAGCTATATATTATTCTAACCGGTTAACATAGAAACCAGACGATGCAAAGTTAGCTTGAGCTGTACTTACCACGACGGAACTTGCTTTGGAAAGTGAAACTACGAAAACCGCTTGAGGGGTTCTCGATCAGTTTCGAGAAAACACTGATTATCATAACTCGTCATGCATGGAAGATTCATTTCAACGCGGAATGTCAACATATTAGTTTGTTGGGAGGCGAGATAAGTCAGGCGGGAAGCGGAATGCGGGATTCAGGATAAAATATCCTGTCGTGGCCTGAGAAGACATGATGTGCTCATTTTAACCAGAAAATGCGGGATAAATTTGATATTAGGCACCTTAGGCATATACGACGGCGACGGCGAGGACGACGCCTGGTAACAAAAAATGTGTTTCTATTTTACTTTGGAATTAATTTTCTCGTTTATTTATTAGATTTTTTTTTTCTTATTATTACTATTTTTAAGTTTTATTGTAGATTTTTAACACTTGTATAGTTTTAGGTTATTTATTGTTGTAATGCGCTTTTGATCACCTGGTATGTTAAAAAGCGCACTATAAATCAATAAATTATTATTATTAAATTATTATTATCTATCCAGTGTGTCTGTCGGTATTAAAACTTGCCCCTACTGAATATGCTACAAACGTGTTCAGTTCCAAATAGAAATACGAAAAATTAGCGGTTGTGGTTCGCGTTCTCCAGACAACCCAGAATTTGGTCATTTCACGATGTTGACTTGCAGAGGACGGCAAAGAAATGTATCAAGAATTATAACGCGCGAGCACAGCCATTCAGCCAGGTTTGCTGATTAAACCTTTTGTTTGGTGACGTTCTCGTTGCCGTTGCCGTCGTGTTTTGCGTAAGATCCCTATTGAGGGACGGGATGCATGATAAATACCAGCAAATCACTCTGAACACATAAATATAACTGAACACATTAATATACCTTAATTGTAATCTCGGATGAGACACGAAGGACGCGTTTTCGACTTCTCAATCGCGCTTTATCTATGGTCACAACAGCGTCATACAGTAAATATGATTAGAAACTGGGTCTGATTGTTAACATAAAGTTTCCAAAGCAGGATCAAAATTTTGGTCTGAGTTCTTTCTTCGTGTTGAAAAAGTAGATCGAATGAAAACAGTTTACTAGATGATTATAAGCCTACTATGAATAACAAAGCTATACTCGTTTTATACTCACTAGTTTGGGTGAGTCAAAAGAGTGAAACCAAAACTAACACGCGTCAGTAACAGGACCTTTTCCTCTGAAAACTAGAGGCTCTAAGAGCGTTTACTCGGGCTTCGTACCACAGTATCAAATTGTACTTTACGAAAACGCGTAATTGACACAATAAAAGCAAATTAAAGAATCAGGATATTTTAGCACAAGAGTTCCGCTTAGATATCTACTATTCAAGTTGCTTCGTTGAGTATCCTCCTCATCCTATCGCAAGTTGTGAGTTTAAACCATTTTGGTTCAAGAATGAAGTACAACTGCCTTCGCATTGATGGAGAAGTTGTTTGCATAGAATTTTCGAGGTCTTTTTACAACTTATGGTTATTACTTTGTACATGCTGGCAGAAATTGTCCGAAGTTTGTTTGCTGGTCGGGGCGATCCGTGTAAATTGTGTAGCTGAACTGACATCTTTGCCGTGTTTCGATCTTAAACCCTTTTCAAGAGTCATATCTACTTTGGAGAGCGAATAATCTTTTCGAGAGAGCCAAAATGAATCATGACAAGCTCCTTCGCGAAAACAACAGTCCTGTGACTAAGCTCAAGTTGCATTGCACATAATTTGCATAAACTTTCAAGTTGTGTATTTTGCGGATAACTTCCAAGAATTTGCGACCCTTAACGCAGTTTATGAAGAAATATTCAAGCTACATATCTTTCTTAAATCAAGGCAGGAGTATTTTTAAAAAGGACTCTCATTTATAAGGGAAGATGCGGCATTTTGCTTTGCTATTTATTTTAGTTTCATGCTCGTCTAGTTCATGTCGTCTAGTTCTCGCAACATGATTTTCTTTTGCAGTCAGACACAGTTTTCTAAAAGAATGGATGTTACTAAAACTGGTAACGGGGAACGGGAAACGAGAGTCTGGGAACGAGTGTACAGCGGTAACCCGCGTGAAACCTCGACATGGCGGACAAACGAAAAGAAAAGGGAACAGTTTGGGGAAATGTGAGTGAGTGTTACGGTTGTTAACGTGAGTTTCTACCGGCTGTGCCACCAGATCATGGCCCGGTACATGCTTGCTAGAGCAGAGTCCGATTGGTACTGGGATAAACAAAGCATGAAATGGCGCCTGGGGTGAAAATCGAGTCGGTATTATCCTGTATTATCACAAGCTACGTCCGCCAATCAGTCAGGCCACAGTCTTTCTTACATAGAATTTCAAGCCTTCATAGTCTACTCATATCTTCTCACTTTGTGCGCAAGCTGTCATATCAATATTTAAAAATAGCAACACGCAATATGATATCGAGGACAAGTGACATAACACACGAGCATCATTGATTGTGGCTCGTCCGCTGTCTTCGCATTCGGAAGCTAGAAAGGCGGCCTTTCGGAGATCGGCAAGTCAGCTGGCAAATCAGATGAGCAGCAGATAAATAACCTGTGGCCTGGCCGCTTTGTTAAAGACAAAATATATGAAGAAATGAGCAAGGAATATTCCAAAATAATGCTAACGTTGGTGACAGATGACCGCGGAAAAGCGACTGCGTGACACTCGGTATGTTTTTAGATGACATGTTGTCACGTATCAGACGGAAAACAGTCTTTATTCTCTGTCTGCGTTTTGTACCCAGTCTGCAGTCTGCATTTTGTACCTAGTCTTCATTTTGTACCCGGTCTGCAGTCTGCATTTTGTACTGACCGATTGGGGTAGCATGTGATAATACCGATACGATTTTCTCCCCAGGCGCTATTTCATGCTTTGTTTTACTCAGTACCATTTTGGACTTGGAGGCACAGCCGGCAGAAAGTAAAGTTTACAACCGTAACACTTCCTTACATTTCCCCAAAGTGTTCCCTTTTCTTTTCCTTTGTCCGCCATGTTGAATTCTTAGGGCTTAGGTGGGTTACCGCTGTACACTCGTTCTTAGACTCCCGTTCCCGGTTCCCCGTTCCCCGTTCTCCGTCCTCCGTTCCCCGTTCCCCGTTCCCCGTTCCCCGTTCCCCGTTCCCCGTTCCCCGTTCCCCGTTCCCCGTTCCCCGTTCTCCGTTCCCCGTTCCCCGTTCCCCGTTCCCCGTTCTCCGTTCCCCGTTCCCCGTTCCCCGTTCTCCGTTCTCCGTTCCCCGTTCCCCGTTCCCCGTTCCCCGTTCCCCGTTCCCCGTTCCCCGTTCCCCGTTCCCCGTTCTCCGTTCTCCGTTCCCCGTTCCCCGTTCCCCGTTCCCCGTTCCCCGTTCCCCGTTCCCCGTTCCCCGTTCCCCGTTCCCCGTTCCCCGTTCCCCGTTCCCCGTTCCCAGTTTTAGTAACATCGTAAAAGAATTGGCGATTGCTGAGACTGCTAAATATATTTGAACTACTAGTGAAATAACTGGCTAAACTATCTTCAATGCAGATTTTCGTTAGGACTTGGCAAGAACATTGGTTCGTCAATAATCCCAAACAATTCCCCGCACAATCGAAGGTTTAATTCTCCCGCACAGTGTGCCTCCAAATTCGCACGTTATTTTTTTTTTCCTGCACCCTAATAGAAAGCCAACTAACTTGAAGGTAGGATATTTTATTCAGTTACCGAAAGTCTCATCTTTACAACTTTGGAGATCGACATATTTTACGCGGTGAAAGAAACAAGTCGGCATGTTTTTAATGAGCTACGAGTCCAAAAACGTTTTCGTATTTAGCTCGTTTTATTGCAATATGATTTGTTTTACTGCAATGTTTTAAATAATAACAGCAGTAGCCACACACCATCATTGACTGCCTGTTTTTTGCCAGTGTTTTCGTAGACTGAACTCATACCGCAATCGGCTCAGTTGTTATCTCACGAGAACGTTTCGAGCGTGAACTTTGCTTACCTGGCTGGCTTTCAAGCAATATAATTCGTGGACCGACCCTTTCTGAAAACGATCGACATCTTTGTATGTGAGATGAAAGTATAAGGCGCGATTCTTGCCAAACCTTTCTTCCCAAAACACCGCATTCTGTCACGAAGAGCGAGCAATGTCGGGTTTCTCGTCCCCAGTTTTTATGGTCTACGCATGGAACGCCTGGGACCATTACCCCCCTTTTGGCGACCAAAACGCTAGCATTTTAAGACTCGGGCTCTCCTACGGAAGCCCGGGTAATAAGCAAAAGGGAAGAAGTTAAGCGAATTATTACTGCACAGAACGGTGCTTCGAAGCAATCATTCGTGTTACTTTTAATAATAATTCGCGTGACTCACTATTGGCGCTTACAGCAGGAAGAAAATCAGTCACGCGATTCACGAAGTCTCTTCTAGTGTAAACTCTCGATCTCGTGTATAAGCATGCTTTTAGTCACAAATAGCTTGCAGTTTATAAACTTACCGTGTATAGTTTTTCAGTCTTCTTATAAAGTGGAACCCAGAGTGGTAAAAACTGAAACAGCTCTTAGGGAGTTTCCTTGCAAGACAATAGGAGGTCCAATAGGAATTCTAAACAAATCAAAATTGAAACAAGTTTCAAACATTGTGCAAAACAATCAAATAAAATCATTCGAAAGTAGGTTACATTTTTTCCATTCCCATTCTTTGTTAAACACTGACGGTAAAGTCCAATAGATTTCAAAATATATTGGGTTTTTGAGCATAGCTAATAATCAGTGAAATGGTTATCAAGCTAGACAAAGTTCTTTGTTGCATATTGTTGTTCGCTCTTTGGCTTAACCGTGCATAAAACACAGTACGTGTTAACTCAGTTCTGATTTATAGATTTACCAACAGAAACGTTTCGGTTATGTAACTAATGCATAGTGCATGATCGCAAAGCGATGTTGGCCCTTTCAACAAAAATCTTGGCATCTTTGTTTGCTATTTTGAAGTTTCTCGGGCTAAAGAACCGCTCCAGTCTACTATTTAATTATTTGTTGGCTGATAAATACAATTTACATTCCAAGCCTTCCTATCATAGACAGACTGACTTGCTCTAAAGAGAAATAAAGCAACTAATGAAAGCTACTTTTGCCATCGTTATGTTGTAAAATATGGAAGACCGTGAATTAAGTTTTCCTCAGTTTTCGCTTTATAATGCACTTTGCGCGATTTGGTCGATTTGAAACTCTCGTTTTTCTCATGACAGAGCCAAAAACTTTGTTATGTAACAGCAAACGATGGAGCTTGTAATTAATCATCACTTTGTGATTTTACGAATGCACTGGCTATCAGAATCCAGCTATATATTATTCTAACTGATCGATGGAAGCCAGAGGATGCAAAGTTAATTAGAGTTGTACTTAACACGGCCGGCAGAACTTGCTTTGAAAGTGAAACTGCGAAAAACCGATTGAGGGGTTCTAAATATTTCGAGAAAACACTTATTATCATACTACGTCATGCATGGAAGCTTTATTTCGAAGTTTTTGGAGTATCATAACATAAGCTTGGTGGGAAGCGAGATAAACTGAAAATCAAGGTTGGATGTGCAATGCGGAATGCGGGGTGCGACATTCAGGATAACATATCTTGGCTTGAGCAGCATGTGTTCATTTCAACCAGGGAATGCGGGATGAATTTGATATTAGGGGACGGGATGCGAGATGAAAAACAGAAATTCACGTTATACAGTGACTAAGGAAATTAATTTATCTTTCGGGAATGTTTGGAAACACTAATGAGTTAAAGAGTAGGGGTTTATAAAACATGCCAATCGCATCATATATTAACACCGATTCAAATCAGTCTTTAACTACATGACGTCAGAGTTGAAAGTAGTTGGTGATTACAGTCGACATTACGGCTACAAAATCTGCCAGTTTTTTCTTTTTGTTCAAAAAGTAGATCAACTGTGAACAGTTTACTTAATGATTTCAGTCTACTATGAATAACAAAACTATAAAAAATATTGATTTATACTCACTGGTTTTGGTGGGTCGACCACAATGAAACCAAAATGAATACGCGTCAATAACAGGACCTTTTCGTCTGAAAAGTAAAAGAGAAGGAAAAGTTAAGCCAATTATTGCTGGGCAAACGATGCTTCCAAACAATTATTCACGTGACTTTATTTTTCGCGTGACTCAATAACAACTCTTACAACAAGAAGAATAACAGTCACGCAATTCATGCAAACCTCTCCCAGTGTAAATTTAAAGTATTAAGAAATCGGCCATGCTTGTTAAATGCGCAGACAACGCTTTCAGTCATGCACAGACAGTTTACAGTTTATAAACTTACCGTGTCTAGTTTCTCAGTCTTCTGACGAAAATGAAACCAAAATTGATAGAAACTGAAACAACACTGGGGGTTTTCCCTGCAGGACAATAGGAGGTCCAATAGAAAGTTAAAACAATTTGAAATTGAAATATGTTTCAAACGTTCTGCAAAATAATCAAATAAAAAAAAAATTGAAAGCAAACTGTATCTTTTTAGTCCCCATTTTTCGTTATAGCTTTCAAAGCAGATTGGGTTTTTGACCATAACTAATAATCAGTGAAATATTTATCAAGGTACTGAGACTAAGTTCTTTCTCGTATGTTGTTCGTTCTTTGTCTTAACCATGGATAAAACACAATAGGTGTTATGTCAGTTTTGTCTTATAGATTAACCAACAGAAACGTTTCGGTTATCTAATTAATACACTATTGAAGGATTGTTCACAGTCCTGGACCTTTCAACATAAATCTTGGCATCATTGTTTGCTCTTTTGAAGTTTCTCAGGCTTAGAAACCACTCCAGTTTACTATTAATTTAACTCCGTGTGGGCTGATTAATAGAATTTACATTCCACGCCGGTTCCTGTCATAGACAGACTGACTTGCTCTGAAGAGAAATAAGACAACTAATGAAAGCTACTTTTGCCATCGTTTTGTTGTAAAATATGGAAGGCCTTGAATAAACTTTTCGTCAGTAATTACTTTATAATGTACTTTGTACGATTTGATTGATTTCCAACTCCTTTTTTCGGTGATAACAGACAGCAGAACTGGCAGAGCCACAAACGTTTTTGTTTACCAGCAAACAATGGAGTTTGCAATTGATCATCACTTTATGATTGCTTGAATTTCGTGACTATCATAATAAAGCTTATAATAGTATTCCAACTGGTAAAGATAGAAACTAGATGATGCAAAGTTAGCTAGAATTGTACTTACCACGTCGGAACTTGCTTTGGAAAGTGAAACTGCGAAAACCGCTCGAGGCGTTCTAGAAATTTCGAGAAAACACTGATTATCATAGTACGCCAAGCATGGAAGATGTATTTTGAAGTTTCTGGAGTGTCAAAACGTAAGCTTGACAGGATGCGAGGTAAGCTGAAAATCCTAGCGGGATGTGGAAAGCGGGATGCGGGATGAGAGCAGCATGTGTTGAATTCAACCAGGAAATGAGGGATAAATTTGAAATTGATGGACGGGATGCGGGATGAAATAAAAGTTACGGTTACAAAGTGACTGGAGGAATTAATTTACCTTTTGTGAGTGCTCCGAAACACTAATGAGTTGAAAAGGAAGAGTTTTTTTTAAACAGATTGCCAATCGTGTTTCGGTCACACGAACGTCGCTACTTATAAGTCGATTCGATTAGTCTTTAAATACATGACTCAGAGTTAAAAGTAGTTAGTGATTAGCTTCGACGTTGCGGTCACTAATTCTCTCAGGTTCTGACTTTGCATTGAAAAATGAAATTGACTGTGAACAGTTTACATCACTATTTCAGTCTGCTGTGAATATGTTATAACTAAGCTAAAATCATCATTTATACTCACTAGCTTTGGTGAGTCACCAGAGTGAAAGCAAAACCAATACGCGTCAATAACAGGACCTTTTCCCCTGAAAAGTAAGCAAAGAGGGAAAGTTGAGCAAATTGTTACTACTGAAAAACGGTGATTCCAAACAATCATTTCTGTGACTAAATTTTTCGCGTGACTCACTTTTGGCGCTTACAGCAGGAAGAAAATCAGTCACGCGATTCGTGACGTCTCTTCCAGTGTAAACTCTAGATCTTGTATATGTGCACGCAGCTAGTCACAAATAGCTTACAGTTTATAAACTTACTGTGTTCGGTTTGTCAGTCTTCTCCTAAAAGCGGAGCGACTGTGAACAGTTAACGTGATGATTTCAGTCCAATATGTATAACAAAGCTAAATCTGATTTGCACTCACCACTTTTGTTGAGTCACTAGAATGAAACTACAACCAATATGCGCCGACAACGATAATATTTCCTGTAAAAATTGTTAAGAAGGAAAAGTTAAGCAGATTTTTACTCCACAACGGTACCTCCAAACAATAATTCGTTTGATTTGTTTGTCCGCGTGACTTACAGCGCTCAAAAACTGAAAAAACTCAGTCACGCGCGCGATTCATGAAAAATCTCTTTCAGTGTAAACTGAAACTATTAAACATCGCTTTGAAATACACGTTGTATGTGTATGAAACGGTATCAATCACGAACAGCTTAAAGTTTACAAACATACCGTGTTCAGTCTCTCGATCCTCGGACGAAATTAAATGAAAAGTGATAGAGACTGAAGAACAAAAACAAATGCAAATTATTAACAGTGGAATTAATTACTGACGGCAAAATCCAATTTTTATTAAAACATATTGCGTTGTTGACTATAGTTAATAGATTGAAATGATTATTAAGCCCGACAAAGTTCTTTGTTGTATGTTTTTGTTTTCATTTCGGTCTTGACCGTGCATTAAACACAATAAGTGATTATTTCTGTTTCACAGACTATATAACTCGAGTAAAAAGTTTCGGTTATGTGATTTATGCCTACTTAGTGTCGTTGTTCCTAGCGAAAGTAAGTTAACCGTGGCGACTTGCAATTGAACCGGAACTATTACTCAAATACAAACAACTTGTGATGGCGTTAATGGGGGAACACTGCCTTGCGTTTGATTAGCCCATACGACTTCCGGCGATAGCGTGACAAAACAACCTCACTTATCTCCCCAGCACCACGAGCTGAATGACAGACAGCATGTGCTGGATCGGACAAGAGTATCGGTTAGCAAGCGATGTTCAAAGGCGATGAAAAAAACAACAAGCTTGGGGGAAGTCGCTGCGCAGACTTAACCGCACCACACAGGAGTGACCCTTTGTTTATTATGCAGGAATACATGACCAACCTCTTCTCCAAAGGGAGGGAGGGAAAATTAAACGATAGATTTACAATAAGTAATAGCTACGTTGCTTAGACGAACTCAGAATGGACTCTGAACAATTTTCCGAGCTTTTATATGGAGACGCTCGTCTGCTTGTAAGCCAGTAGGAAAGGCGGTACTACCGAACAGCTTACCCTAACACGTGTAACATCTTAAACATGAATAGTGCTTTAATGCTTTGTGCCAATGCTATGGTACGTTATAACGTTCAGAAGGTAACGAAACTACAATGTTTTAGGTTTAGCTACAATAAGGCTCACAGTTTGCTGACCTTTGAAATATAACTGCTCAATAGCTCTATAGAAAGTGATGCCGCCATGAACGGCTCATTGAGAACGTACGTCACGATCCATTAACTATATTTTACTGGCGTGACAGTAAAATCTCATTATATATGATCGCAAAACGAAAGACTGTTGTGGACCTTCCAACATAAATCGTGGCATCTTTGTTTGCTCTTTAGAAGTTTGGCAAGTTTCTCCTCTTCTAACTATGAGTTGATTAATGAATAAAGTTTACATTCCTCGCCTTCTTTTCATAGAAACTAACTGACTTGCTCACAAGACAAATACGACAACTAAAGACGAATGGCTTTTGCCATCGTTCTGTTGTAATTCCTCATATTTGTTATCCGCGAGCACTCATTTCATAATTTAGTTTGCACAATCTCATTGATTTCCTTCTGCCGCCATCTCCTGGCAACAATATCAATTCACAGAACTAAAAACTTTCCGTTTCTTACAGCAAACAATTGACTTTGGGGTTAATTATCACTGCATGATTGTTTGAAGGTCGTGGATATCATAATCGAGCTCTATATTATTCTAACTGGTTAAGATAGAAACCAGACGATGCAAAATGAAACCCCGAAAACCACTTGAAGAGTTCTCGATGTTTCGAGAAAACACTGATTGTCATAATACGTCATCCACGGAAGATCTATTTCGAAGTTTCTGGAGTGTCAAATCATAAACTTGGCGGAATATGCGAGATAAGCTGAAAATCATGGCGGGATGTGGGATTCGGGACAAAAATATTCAGTTTTGGCTTGAGCAGCATGTGCCCATTTCAACTAGGAAGTGCGTTTAAATTTGATATTGAGGGACGGGATGCGGGATGAAAAACGGCAAATCACAGTTACTCAATGCCTGGAGAAATAAATTTACCTTTCGGGAGTGTTTGGAACACTAATGTTTCTAAAACATTTTTTCAATCGTGTTTCAGTCACACCAGCGTCATTAACTATAGCTGGTTCAAATTAGCCTTTAATAACATGACGTTAGAGTTAAGAGTAGTCAGTGATTATGGTCGACGCCACGGCAACAAATTCTCTCAGGTTCTTTCTTTACATTCAAAAATTAGATCGACTGCAAACAGCTTACTTAATGTTTCAGTCTAGTATGAATAACAAAGCTATTAAAATAATGATATCTACTCACTAGTTTTGGTGAGTCGACCACAATGAAACCAAAATGACTATGCGTCAATAACAGGACCTTTTCCTCTGAAAAGTAGAAGAGAGAGAAAAGTTAATCGAATTATTACTGCGCAAACGATGCTTCCAAACAACAAACAATTATTCGCGTGACTCAGTAATTGCTCTTACAAGAAAAAGAAATCAGCCACGCGATTCATGCAAACCTCTCCAAGTGTAAATTTAAAGTATTAAAAATCAGCTCTACTTATTATATGTGCTCACAACGCTATCGGTCATAGACAGTTTACAGTTTACAAACTTACCGTGTTCAGTTTCTTAATCTTCTGGTGAAAAGAAAACCAAAAGTGATACAAACTGAAATAAAACTAAGGGAGTTTCCTTGCAAGACAATAGGAGTTCAAACATTGATCATAACAATCAAATAAAATCACTCGAAAACAAGTTGCATGTTTCTATTCCCATTCTTTGTTAAATACTGACAGTAAAGTCCAATAGCTTTGAAAGTGTACTGGGTTTCTGAGCATTGATAATAAATGGAAATGGTTATTAAGCAAGACAAAGTTCTTTGTTGTATGTTGTTGTTCGCTCTTTGGAAGAGAAAGTAAAGTTAAACCAATTAGCACTGCGCAGACGATTCTTGCAAACAATTATTCGCTGACTCACTAATACTTCTTACAATATGAAGAAAATCAGTCACGTGATTCATAATTTGTTCTATGTACATCTAACTCTATCAGTCACAGACAGCTTGCTGTTTATAAACTTACCGTATTCAGTTTCTCGATCTTGTGATGAAAGTGAAAGCAAAAGTGAAAGAAACTGAAAAGACACTGTAAGAGTTTCCCTGCAAAGCAAGTGGAAGTCAAGGAAAAATGCAAATTAAATTTTGTATTATTTTCAAACGCGGCTCAAACCAGTTGAACTAAAACACTTCTTCTAAAGTGTGTTATTAATTTTTTTGCTATCTCCATTTTTTGTCAACATACTAATGGGAAAGTCCAATAGCTTTAAAGGCAAATTGAACGTGCATCACTTCGTTTACAGAGGGATAAATGTTTCTGCCAAAATTGTTTCCAGTACATGGGAACCCCGCATTACGATCGCCTCTTTATGACGGCCACCTTTTTTGTCTCGGTGAAACGCCCATACTTTTCTTTATAAGAAAACCCCGTTAATGCGGCCACCCCGTTAATACGGCCAACGACCACATTCTGATATTCCAATCGGTATAATCCTTGATAATTTTATCCCGTTTATACTGCCACTCAAACCAGTTATGTTCATCTTTCCATTGTTAATATGGTATGTAATGATTAAAGAACAGTTCTTTTTACAAGTGCAATTGTGATACATATGTTAAGACCTCACTCAATTTAGACCAGCCATGAAATTTGACCCTACCCGTTAATACAGCCAAATTTCCATGGACCGTTGATGACCGTATTAACAGAGTTCCACTGTAAAATAGCAAGAAATAAAAGAAATTCCGTAGTGTCTTCGGAATTTCTTTTCTTTCTCGTGATTACGATAACTAAGCTCACCTGAACGTGTCACCCATTACAAAAAGAGGAACAGTGGAAAGCTTTAATTTAATAATGTTGACAGTCTCATGGCTAACAATGTTGTTTTGGAAGACCTGAACCATACTGCTAATCTGTGCCTAATCTGTGTCTAATCTGTGCAGTGGCTGTCGAATCGACTTTGTAGAAAGTTCGCTTGTCTTATTCTACGAAACAGCATTTACAGTGAAACCTGTATTAAGCGGACCCCATATCAAGTGGAAACCCTCTATTAAGTCGACAGCGGCTGAAGTCCCAAAATTTTCATCCCACATTCACTGCAAAAAAACCCTGCATTCAGCGGACACTTCTGTTAAGCGGACGCGGACACCAAGTTGTACAAAACCAGCAATAAGCGGACACTTCAAGAGCTATTTACTTCTAAAGGTCTAGCTGAGACTCCTTTAACATTGTTCAGCGATGTCGTTTTAAAGCTAAGCGATTATTCCAGATTAATGCATTTACTGACTGAACATTGTTCTATGAGCAATGTTTGATCTTACACTGTGGTACACTGTGCTATAAAAGAGTTACTAGTTAACTATTATCGCACGACATATTAGACCCTGTTTTGAACGGACACCCTGTATTAAGCGGACACTAATGAGGGTCCTAACGGTGTCCACTAAATACAGGTTTCACTGCAGTTAATTTCACTTCCAAAAAAATTGTAAATCGTAAACCGTTTTAATTCGTACAGAAGTACGGTAAATTAATTAAGCCCAGGTTAGGGAATGCAGCACCTTCCACAATAAACAAAGTTTTGCTTCTTGCACACAAGTTATGAAGAACTTTTAAATGATATCCTCCTACTGTAAAGTAATTTGTACTCACCAGTCTGTTCAGAACAACAGGATGAATCGAAAATCAAACCGCGTCAACAACAGTAACTGTTTCAATAATAAAAAAGAAGAAGTTAAGCAGATTGTATATCGAAAAGCGTTACTTCTAGCGAGCATTCATTCGCGCGACTATATTTTCTTGCGTGACTCATTGTTAGAGCTCGCAACCCAAATAACATTTGTCACGCTATACATGCAGATTTCTTCCAGAGGAAATGATTTAATAGTATTTAATATTGACTTTTCTGGCAGAGTTAAAGCTCATGTTTTGAAGGACGATGTAAATTTACGGTTTTCAGTTACACTATCTTGACATCAAAGGGAAACCACCACTAAGAAACTGAAATAAGAGTGAGGGAATTCCCCTGCAAGATAAAGGCAGACAATGACCAACACAAATAAAATAGCTGGAAGACAGCTAAATAAAAGAGTAATTCTAATAAGTATTACATTCTTTGCTCTCTTTAGTTTTCATATGCAGACGAGATAGCCCAAATTTCAAGGAAACAGATGATCGTATCACGCATGCGTTTGTGGGTATCCGGGATGTGAGTTTAAAAAAGGGTACGGGGTAAAAATACCTTGGTGGAAAGATAATATCCTCTTTTCGGCGAGCTGGAGGCGCGACTCTTTTAGAGTTCATGGTAAGATACAGAAGAATAATATAGAAAACAGAAAATCGCATTTTCTCTGTTAACTCTAAAGTTTCAGTGAAGTGATTTCCAAGGAGCGCGCATTAGCTCAATGACCACGAAATACCCCTCTAGAGGCCACAAAAAAACAAAGATACAAACAATCAAACAAACAAAACAAAACAAAACAAAAATATTACTACTACTACTACTACTGTTCAGAGTTCATTCGTTATCCTACATTGCCTCGTTTGATTTGTTGCGACACCCAAATTATCAATCGAAGAAAATCCAACTTATATTTGTCGAGCTCATTCAAGATATATGCGAACGATTTAATTCGAGTTTGATTGGTTCGTGATGTTGCTAGAGCAAAACATGCCAAATTTGTATTAGTTATCGTCCTTTCACTGAGGCCAGTATGTGTACAGCATTTCGTAACTGAAAGAAGCCCGTTCTGTGACAGAGTTAGGTTCTACTTTAAGGGCGTAGCTTAGGGAGGGGGGTTCTAAGGTACCCGTGACTCCCCCTTTTGTAAGCCTTTTTTAAGGAAACAACCTACAACAGGTGGCAAAAACAACATGCCAATCTGTTGAGTACTCCCACTTTGACACAGTGTGACCTCCCCCCACCCCCCATTTGAAAAATCCTGGTGGAGATGATCAACGTCTTTGTAAAGTGACTACCATAGAGGTGTGTTCTTGATCCATTGCAGTCTTATCTCAACCCTAAATGTATTCCATAACAGATTGGTAGGGACATGAGGCATTAGCTAAAACAGGTCACTAACAGAGCACTAGCAGTGCTGGCAAAAGCATTTGATTCGGGATATCGAGACCATAAACACTAGGCCATACAATTATATGAGGAGGTTTTCGGGATATCCCGAAAAAGCGATATCGATATGGTAACTGTTAACAGTGGAAGCCGAAATTATACAATGTTAGAAACAAAATATAATTACGACTAACTTACCGTTGCGCAGCAGACTGTGTACAGCCGTTTGCTCTCCTTAAGAAAGATTGCAGAGGGGCGTCTAGGTGATATTGTTACAGTATAGCGTGCTGTTCGCATAAATTATGGTTCCACAAAAATATTTCAGTTTCAAATTATCTGACATCACAAGAGGAAAGAGAAACAAAATACGAAAAAGATATTGCCGTATGCTCGTGCACTTTGACTGATAAAGCCATTTATGACCTCTGCTAAGGAAATCACAGAACAAACAAGCTTCGACTTCGAATTCAGCCTTCCCTATGTTTTTTTTTTTTTTTTTTATGAATGTGGTAACGACTTATTATTGTCCACTGAGAGGACAAACAATACAAGATTAGCTGCTTACCATAGTGGAGCTTCCTTTGAAAACTGAAAACTAGGAAGCATTCCCGTGAGAAACGTATTTTGTACTTTTGTGCGAGCGAAACTGATCTCTTAGGGAATACGTTATTAGCTCACGAAACACAAAATGCACCTAAAGAGCCCAAACAAAATAAAACTGACTGGTCAGATTTTATTCCTCGTAGTTCTAAGTGCCTCCCCCACCCCCTCCAGGAAGGTATCGGAAGGAGAACTCAGTGTATTGTCCTCTTGGGTCGGGAAATGGACAATTTCTTCCTTACCTAACTATAATAATAGGTGTGTTATCGATTTATTGCAGTCTATTGGCTCAAGCCTGAAGTCGGGAAGGATGTGTAGTAATAACTTAAGCTAGCGAAGGCAGCTCAAATATCCTCTTCTGGCAGATTACTGCTAGGAAAGGTTTTCGTTCGAGACCTTCCTGCTTTAACCAAGACGCAATAAAATTAATTGGGACGTTTTCGTGATATCCCGAATAAACAAGATGGATATGGTAAAATGTCATTAGCAGAAGCCGACAACAACGACTTACTTACCGTTGCGCAGTAGTTTGTATAGAGCCGTCCGTTCTCCTCAAGAAAACTGCAGAAGCGTGTTTGTGTGTTACTGTTAATAATTCTGTTGCTCACTCAAATTATTCATCCGTAAAACCATTTCAGTTTGCCAGCATCTGACGTCATAAGCGGAACAACAAAATAAATGATATTGCTGTCTGCACGTGATTTTTGCATTCGGCCGTTTATGACCTTTTCTATGTTCACCGATATAAAAAACCAGACCGCTCGGAATAATTTCGTCATGACCAATATGGTTTGATACTTCAGTTAATCAATCTTTTAAATGCCAAAGTATTAAAAGACAATCTCACATACAGGGTCACCGCCAGTAAATTTACTATTTGTGTCAGTCTGTTGATGATATTCGTCGTCATTCCTGTTGTAACAGGCCTTGAAGTCACAGAACCAAACAGCTTGGAGTTTGCTATTAGTCTCGAGTACATTCAATTGTTAATTGGTTAAGAAAAGACCAAAAAATAAAGGATAACTTTTACCTACCACAGGGAATTTCACATTGGAAAGGGTCGAAAGTGAATTCTATGAAACACTCAGGAAAAAGGATGATATATATTTCGCAGGGGCTTGGTGGAATGCGCGATGGGTTTGAACAGGAGGCGAGATCCGAAATATGACACTTCTTCGTAAAAACATAATATGCACTCTTTAATAATTAATGGCGGGATACGCATTGACAAACAGCAAATTGCGAATCGTTTCTTAACTCCACGGTGTTACTAAAATGAACTGTGAGGAGTGGATTTTGTCTAAAGCGGCAGGAAATACGCCTCGAGAGGCCGTCTAAAGAAATTGTCCTGATATTTTTTCTTCTCGTTATATTTAGTATTTTCGTCCTTCCGGCAGCTTAATGTAATACGCGGTTTTGAAGTTATCAAGATCGAACAAAATCGAAAGAAGTTTTAATGGAGCTAAATCAAACTATATAAGAACGATTCAATTCGTGTTTGCGGTACGTAATATTGTTTTTGTTTTTTTTTTGTTTTTTTTTTGTTCTTCCGTACAGGAAGGACAGTATTTATAGAACATCTGTTTGTGGCGAAAAGAAACCTCTGTTCAGGATCAACCTGTCATGATTAAGGTGTTCACTTCTACTTGGGGTGGATTGATTCATTGCAGTCTACTCCCAACTCTGAATGTGGTAAATTCGAAAAACTGGTTAAGAGGGACATAAAGCATTTGCTTATGTGGGTCACCGGAACAATCTGCTAGCAAATTATTGGTGCCAAGAGCATTTGATTTAGGACCTCAAGATAATAGCCACTAGGCCATACAACTATACGAGGAGGCTTTTTTCGATATCCCGAATGAGCAAAATTGGTATGGTAATTTTTATCAGTCGAACTTGTAATCAAATATTGTTTTAAACAAAATAATGAGTAACTTACCGTTGCACAGTGGTCTGTGTTCAGCCGTCCGCTTTCCTCAAGAAAAATTGCACAGAGACTTCCGCGTGTCACTGTTCATAATAGGGTCGCTCGTGTAATTAACATTCATAAAAAAAATTTCAGTTTCACAGCATCTGACGTGCCAAGTGGAGACAAAAACGAGATTGTTGGGTTCACGTGATTTTGTCATAAGGCCGTTTGTGACATTTGAGCATGTTCACAGATATTCACGCAATGATTGCTCAACAAGAAACTGAAATGATATTGAGGTACTTCCCCTGCGACTAGAGGAAAAAAAACTATCTAGAGTGTGTTACATCTTTTCCTATCTGACATGCTTTAAAGACAGAGGGCGACCTTAGAAGAACTTAGCCTGCGAGCAATGCGAGCAATGCGATCCGGCTGGTGAAGAGGCGCAAAGTTTACTTTCTCGTGTCGCGGCTTCGCTTCCGGATTTCTCGCTCGCTGCTATGCCACGCGCCCTTGTGCTCCAACGTGAGCTCGCTCGCAGGCTAAGAAGAATTTAGCTGATGTCGCTCGATCTTTTTTAATTCTTCATGCGCATGATTAAGACGCGAGAGAATGTGAATTTACCACTTATGTCAGTCACTTTATAATAAACTTTCCACGATCGATGCGATCGATGCATTCTTCCTAATTCCATTGTAACAGACCACGACATCACAGACTCAAACAGCTTCGAGTTAGCCATAAGTCTTCGTTTTCGGTTTTTATGAATGTCACAGCTCTACATTATTGTCAACTGAGAGGGTAAACAATACCATTTTAGCTACTTACTACAGTAGGTTCCCTTTGAAAAGTGAAAAGTACGAATTGCAGGTTCGGGTGTTTCCAGAAATTCCAAGAAAACAGCTGATCATAAAGTGCGGTTTAAGAAATTTGTTTAGAAAGTTTGTGAAGTTTACAGAGGAAGAACGTTTTTCAGTTTTCTCTTCCGCATTCCGCCATTAACTTATTTAAAATCTCCCGCATCCCGCCTGCGTAATGTATTTTCACGCATGCTTGATGGGTACGCCTGGAAATGCCCTACAAAATAAAGCAATTCCGATTTCATTCGTCGCTATCCTCAGTGTCTCCCTCCCCTGGTAGGGTAACTTGGTACTCGCGAGTGTAAATTATTTGATGCACTTTGGAAAACCAAGTTATCAATCGAGGAAATTCGAACGAAGTTTTACTGGAGCTACTGTCAATCAAGCTATATCAGAACGATTGAATTTGACTTTGATCGGTACGTAATGCTACTCCTACAAAACATCCCACCAACTGTTGTTGTTTTTCTTTGTACAATAAGGCTAGTGTAAATATATACATTTGTTTGTATTAGAGAGTTGTTTTCGTTATGGGATAGCGTAAAGTCCTACTTAGACAATTTCGGCAGGAGTATGACGCACGTGCTAAAGCAGGTCAGTAATAGAATTTTAGCAGATTACTCCTGGCAGGAGTTCTGATTCTTGGACTTACCGGCCTATTAGAGGAGGTTTTTGTAGTATCCGGAATATTTAATGACAAATGTTATCAGTAGCAGCCTGTATTTTATGGCAAGGTAGTTATTAAGCAGATCTCAGCGTTCTGTTTCGTTCTTTCTGGGTCGGGATTTTGCCATAAGAACCGTTTCCATGGAAACGGTCATAACACGTGTATTTTTTGTTTTTTGAAAGCACGTCCCGGTGGTCATATAATAAACTACTTACTAACCTAGCTTGCTCGAGCCGTACTGGGGAATATTGGCCTTCGCGCGGTCGTTATATACAAGATGCTCAGACACCGCGCGTTAACTCCCGGAAATCATGCACTTGATCCCGGCATGCATTTACTTAGCTGCTGCATATTAGTGAAGGCAAACCAGGAATGCATGGTTTCCAGTCTGGACTACAGCTCTGAACCGATAAGAAAGGGGATAGCGAGTAAACTGTGTGATGTTAAAAATGATCTCACTTTATTTACAAGAGGCACTAGAACACACATCAAAAACTATCTAGCGCTAAATTTAGATTGAATTAAATTTCAAACGCGTTAATATAACTATAGAGACAGTAACTACCCTAAAGTCATCATCAGTTCTCGAGGCGCCAGTAGGCGCATAGTCTAAAGTAATACAAGATATTTGCCTGAGGCAAATTAAATTAAATGGTATTATAAGGAGATCAATATCATTTATCAAGCATTCAAACACAGCTTTCTTAACTGGACCACCTAAACTCAGTGATTGATGCGTTTTGCAAATGAACAGAATCTGCAAACAATCCAGTACGCTTCAGCAAAGTACTTTTCCTGCTCAGTTGTGTTTTTGTTTGTTGAGTTCCTGGACATTAGTAAAAGTCAAAAACTGAGTGACGAAAACACAAAGAGAAAACTCATCCCCACTAACAATTTAAAAAATGGAACTTTTAATATGATACCATAAACGACGCTTTTTAAAAGTAATGGCGCACTGTTTAAATCGCTAGTCAGAAGTTGTGTCGTGCGCGAGGTGACTCCTAGGTGAAAAACAACTGGAATCAAGCAAACACTTATCTGAAGAAGAAGGCAAATTCTAGGCTTGGTAAGAAGGAAATTTTAATTTTTCATACATTATAATCGCTCGGTAACAGTGGGTCGCGGGAGGGGTGAGTGGGAAACATTCTCAGCAGGGACAACTTTTCACCATGTAAGTAGGCCCTAAACTTGCAACCGACACTGAACCACCAGTCGCTTAGCGGCGATAGTGAGTTAAATCGAAGAGATTTAGGCTTAAACAACACTCAGACAAAATTAATTCTCTGTACTCAATTACCATATAGTTTTGTTAACGTAAGTTCTGAGAATTTAGTGTCACATCAAGACGATTGGTCTATACTCATCACCTGTCTCCCGGACAATGGGTTGATGATCTTTAACTAATGACTACTCACTTTCTGATCTCTAGCTATTACTTTCCTTTCTCGTTCATAAGACTTGCCACGGAGTTATTTCGAGAAAAACCTAACTCGTCCATTTGATTCAAAATTGTCTGTATTCGAAGGACATCTCACACGGAGAAAAAGTGGCAACGAATTTAAACACTGTTTATTTGATGCATGTGAGCGCAATCTTAAATTACAACGCTTAAAAGCCTGGAAACGTAGCTGTTACCATGCGTCTCGGTAAGAACAGGAAAATAACCCTTGGCTACACAGACACTCATGATCAGAGTGCGCACTCAGTTGTTAGAGGTTATTGCTGAAAAGTATCAAACAAAAGCGTCTATAAATCACATTGTTTGTCCAGTTGATAATTTACATGGTTAGCATAAACACTCACGCTTCACTGGCGAGGGCGAGGCTTCGAGAGAACTACCAACAGATCAAATCGTTGCGCGAGTGTTCTAAATGCAAACGATTTCAAGAACCGTTGTTGCCATGTCTAGCAGGATTTGGATCTCGTAACTTATGACATGCAATGGCGACAGTTTCGTTAACGTTTATTAGCTTGCCCCTCCCCTCCCTCCGCCAAAAAAGCGTTCTGTTTCCAAAAAATACTTACCGTTATATCCCAAAGTCAAATGTCACGTTGTCTCCAATCAGCATAAACGGCGCCCAATCGCGAACGTTGTTAAAGCCGTTACCTCTCATCCATTTCATGGCCTGGTGAAGAGATTCACTGGCACTCTCCCCACGAACAAGATGCTCGTAGAAACGACACATTAGCTGCTCTGTTGCTTCGTCACTTATGGCCCATAGAGCCACCAAAACGGACCGTGCACCGGATCCTAAGAACGCTCGAGCGATCCCAACGACTCCTTCGGCTCTAATCTGCCCACGTGCACTATGACAGCAGCTAAGTACCACCAGTTTAGCTCGTAGTTGAACTTTTGCAATGTCAGACATCGTCAATAGGTAATCTTCTTCTTCTGGAAGCCTGTTAGGAGGTCCTACTGGAGAAAGGGCAATTTCTCCTCTTTCGGCATTACCATGGGCTGCAAAATGATTGATCCAGTTGATTAAAACATCCTGAACTCTTACTTAACCATTGCGGATTAAACTCGTCCCGAGTCTCTGGTTCATTATTTCCTTCCAGCCTCCCCGCCTTACCAGCTTGTATGTTGGCCTTAAGACGTGCGCATGATCTGAGAATCCTGGCTTCTTTAGGTTATTCACGGATTAATAAAGAACAACTCCTATCAGACGGACTCATGCCACATATGTCTAGTTACGACGTAAGGAAAAACTATGTTGGAAACAGTGGGGTGGGGGAGAGGGTGGGGGGGGGGGGAAAGAGGGGTGTTGAACATAACTCGCGCGAATAAAAATTGTTGGTCACAGATGCAAGATGATTTAGCCTGTGAAGTTGCGTTAATTCACCAAGCCGTGAGAGCACGCGCGATCAGAATAGTGCAAATACACTCGGTAAATCGAGATCAAAATTTCGAATCTACGGAAACACGAAGTGAGATATAAAACGTAAAAAAAGTATAAAGATAACTTCAACGTCCAAATATGTCAGTAGATAATCCCTTGTCTTATTTTTCTTTCAGCTGTAATAACAGCGATGCTACTAAGTCGGTCTTGTCCTATTGGATCTTAAAAATGTCTTAATGCGCGGAAGGGCGCTGAAAGACCTTACAGCAGAGCACGAGGTTGCAGGAACTGTGGCCAGGATGTAGGTAACTCTAACTTAAATGGAGACCCTTTTGATGCATGGTTTTTACCAACACGGCTGTTCTTTTTTTCCTCTGGCATTGGTCCCCGCAGTTGTAGTTTTCAAAGATTGACTTCTCAAGCGATAGCATTTCACTATCCACGCCGTATAAATGTGATACAATTTGCGTGTTGCGGCGGCTTGGAGAACAGATGTCTTCAACATTGCGCAAAACAATTTTAACGCGCGGAACAATTACGACTTGTCTTAGCTATCTGCAACATCCTGTGCAATAAAGGTAACATAAAAGTAACGTGTTTTTACTATCTACAACATTGTGCGACACATTTTTAACTTGCGTCAACTGTTTAAATTACATTGCAGGACACATCCTCGGCGTGTACTCTATCTTCAATATTGCATACGATACTTTAAGCTTGTCTTGATTATGTGCAACTTCTCAAGCGCCTTTTCATCTGTTTTCTTTTATCTGTACCATTGCGCGAAGTGGCCTTCCACAATTATCAGCTATTTCATTTTTCCTTGTTAAAACGCAGTTTAATCCTAAACGAAACTCGCCAGTTATTTCTTAGTATAGAGCAGTTATTTCTTAGTATAGAAGTTAAGAGTGACTTCCTGGAATTACTACGGATAGGTGTGCAAAATGCAAAAATCGAATTCCCTCAAACTTTTTCACAAGAAAGCCCTCTGGAAACTATTTAGGAAAATACAACTTTTAGTTCGTTTGGATGTATGTTTTCAAGTAAAGCGATTTTTTAATTTTCACCCTTGGAGAAGCCCTCAAACCACTGAAAAATGTGCTTCGTATTTGCGACTCGTGTAAGAAAACTAAAACAATTATCAAATCTATTTCGATATTACACAATTCAATGACCCTTCCTTTACAAAGTACAGTTATTATAATTGGAAAAGATTCAAACCTGAATTTTTAAAAAAAATTCAAATTTACCCTCCTAAACAGCATTATCAGAAAGCTCGATTTTGGGAAATTTTAACAGCAAAACACCCTACCTGGTACATGGATTCCGCTGTAAAGATGGTATTCTATAGAAAGAGTACGGCTTCCTCTATCGTTCTGTGAAATAAAATTTTGGGGCAAATTCAAACTACGAATTTAGACGACGGAAAATATTTACGGTACTCGCTTGAAGTTTATGACCTTTGAACTTACAGTTGTCTTCATGAATACAAGAGATAACCTAAACAACAGTTGGAGTTTTAGCCTGAATGCGACCCTTTCTCCCATTTAAATGATTTATAGTTATTTTTTATCTTCTGTGGGCAATTTTATCGAAAGTAATATTTTTTACGCCGAAAAGGAGTTCTAACTTGTTTATGAGTACGTGCGTATTTGTTTACTGTGGCGGAAATTTGTGAATATTAAATTTATTCCATCTAAGTTCTATTTCGTGTGCTGCAAGGCATTTCGTGTTCTCATTAAAACAAAATGATATTGCCAAGTAAAAGGTTTTCTTCTCAGATTTTAAAACAACTTATAACTTTTGACTTACCGTCCACCTGCATGGCTTGATTTACTCAGCAGCGTTACACCGGGTGTGATTCGCGAATCGAATTCATCAAAAAATATGTATATATAGTATCTTTCTTTGAGACTACTTGATAAAGACTCTTGTGAAATAAGTCTGCAAATTTTGAAACTCTTATTGTTGTGAAATAAAAAACCTGGATCTACTATTTTTATGCCACAGTCGTCTGATCCTCCAGTGTGGTATCACATGACAGCAACAACTAAGAAATGGCCACCTGCAGTTATTCTCAAATCGTTGGGGGCACGTGCGGTCCTAGTGTTACGAATCTCGCACATGTTCAATGTGTTTTAATTCGAAAATGTGACAAAGACATTCAAGGTGATTTGAAGGCTATTGATGTGAGCGATTCTTCTCTGGACGAAGCAAGGCTACTGTTGGTTAGAGCAGGTCAGTGTATTCGTAATTCAATTTTCTCTTTAGATCGAAAATATTGCGAAAGATTATCGAGAAAATACTGAATGCTACGGTAACAGACAATCACTATGAGGCCCAATAAAGCGTGATTTCATGATACGCGAAATCAAAATCTAATGGCACTCTTTCAATGTAGCTGACCGTGCAAAAGCGTAATAGTCTCTTGAGACTATAGTTTCTTGAGTTATATTGCGGCCCGGCTATTTACAAGTTTCTCCCACAAAAATAATCCCAATACTAACCACGTGGAGAAGTGGGACTACAAATTAAAGGTGGGGCAGGGGAGGAATACTTGTCGGCTTGCCTCACTACAAGAGATAAGTCAAGAGAAACTTTAAAGTAGTAACATATAAGGGAATTACAGAGATGACTGAAAAAATAATAATAATTTTTAGTATCACCCAACTAGTGGACTAATGC
This sequence comes from Orbicella faveolata, assembly GCF_042242905.1. NCBI lineage: Eukaryota > Metazoa > Cnidaria > Anthozoa > Scleractinia > Merulinidae > Orbicella > Orbicella faveolata. Next base: position 6,294,454 of record NW_028301554.1, read on the forward strand.
AAATCCTGCATTTTGATTGGCTACGCTACTAGGGGACTATTAGTAATAGCCATCGAGTAGCGAAATTGGCGCCGTCGAGCGTGACGCTTTCTTTTGTTTTATTCCCAAATAAATATTTCTTCAACTTGCATTTGCTAACTTTATTATACTAAAACAATTAGACCCTTCGCCCTCAAGGGCCACGGGTCAATAGCCCATGAGGCGAAGCCGAATGGGCTATTGACCCGTAGCCCTTGCGGGCTACGGGTCTAATTGTTAAGTAGACCCCGCTTGTTATTATGAAAATCCGCGAATCTGATGACTTATCGCATTGTTGTCCTCTTGCTTGTTAAATAAGGTATAAAGGCACCTACCAGCATTGAATCCCATTCACTGAACAAAACCGCGGATGGCTCCTCTGCTTTCTTCTGTCGCCGAAATATTCTCACGTATCATTTAAATTGCGTAAGAAAGCGGAGTCCTATAAAACTGCGTGACATTTTCTGTGATGCCTTTCTCAATGTTATCCAAGGACTTACATCCCCAGGGTTAGGTTGCTGTCGCATGGTTTTCCGAAACCCTTACCATTAAACTAAACTTCCAGTAAACGTATATCACACATTTTGTTTCCGAGGTTATTTTGACGTGGATGAAGGTATTTTGAACACAACAGTATGCCCTCGTCATCGGGACCTATGGGGGATAAGGTGGCGTAACACCAAAAAGAACTGTTCCTGTCCAGAGCAATGGATACAACATAAGAAGAACCAGAAAGGGGATCGTGGGATAAATCTGGTTCAGTCGAGTAGACTCCACCCTCAAATGTTGTTGCCCGCAGGCTCTCATAATAAAGTGTATTATCAATCGTTTGTCTTAGCATGTAGTCACTTGAGATGTAGATCGCGACGTTTCGACTGCTTACTGCTAGTCTTCTTCAGGCGATAAGGTCGACTGATTGCACGGTATCATTTATATCACAAAGGTCGGCTGTAATTAGTGCATTTCGATCCTCCTATTGTTTCATTGTTCCGACGAGTAGCTGTTCCCTCAAGGCTGGTTTTCACTAGAACATAAGCACAAGCACAAGCATAAGCATAAGCACAAGTGAAAACAGGCGCGACATAAACATAAGCATAAGCTTAAACATAAGAAGAACGAACCCACTTCTTTGGCTTGTGCAGTTTTCACAAGTAACGTGCTCGACATAAGCATAAGTATAAGCACAAGAAAAACGGAGCTGTTCGTTTTTCTTCTGCTTATGCTTATACTTATGTCGAGCGCGTTACTAGTGAAAACTGCACAAGGCAAAGAAGTGGGTTCGTTCTTCTTATGTTTCAGCTTATGCTTATGCTTATGTCGTGGCTGTTTTCACTTGTGCTCATTCTTATGCTTATGCTTGTGCTTATGCTTATGCTCTAGTGAAAATCAGCCCTCAGTGGTCCGCTGTTGCACTGTTCTCCTGTTGTTGTGTTTCTTGATCTTGGGCATCCATGCTTCAGGAATTGCAATTCCACTATCCCTGTTGATGTTATTAGGGTGACGTCTTATGTGAATAGCTTCCTTGACCCTACGTGTGTACCAGTGAGGATCTCGATCAATAAACTTGACCACATTCCAGATAGGATAGTGGCCAGTCTCGTGGGTGTGTTCAGAAATGGCGGAGGTCTGGGTACGGGCGAGTCGTATATCCCTGTCGTGTTCTTTGATCCTCTCCTGCATAGATCTCCCTGTTTCCCCGATGTAGACTTTGTCGCACTCACAGGGAATCCTGTAGACAACACCATCTTGTTTAGCCGGGTTGACGGTGTCCTTTGGTCGCACTAAGTGTGACCGAAGTGTCGTGTCGGACTTGAGGACGGTGAGAATGCCTTGTTGTTCTAGGCAGCGGCGAAGAGACTCCGAAACTCCTTGGACATAAGGTAAAACGGCAGTGGATTTAAATTCCGCGTCGGGCTCTCTTCTTGGGGTTTTTCGTGCCTTTGTGATCTTCTGCACAAACGAGGAGGGATATCCGTTAGAAACAAGGACAGATACCCAGACCTCCGCCGTTTCTGAACACACCTCGAATATCTTTGCCACATTATCAATTTTAACAAATTGAACATGTGCGGGATTTGAAACCCTAGGACCACACGTGATGCACATGCCACCGACGGTTTGAGAATAACTGCAGGTGGCCATTTTTTAGTCGTTATTGTCATGTGATACCATACTCGAGGATCACACGACCGCGGCATAAAAATAGTAGATCCAGGTTCTTCATTTCACCGTAATGAGAGTTTGAGAGTTTGTAGACTTATTTCACTAGAGTCTTTATCAAGTAGTCTCGAAGCATTATGATGTCAAAAGATATAATAAATATATTTTGATGAATTCGATTCGCGAAAAGTGATTTGTCAATTATCGTCACGCCATCTCACCGCTATCACACCCGGTGTAACGCTGCTGAGTAAATCAAGCCATGCAGGTGGACGGTAAGTCAAAAGTTATATGTTGTTTTAAAGTCTGAGAAGAAAACCTTCTACTTGGCAATATCATTTTGTTTTAATGAGAACACGAAATGCCTTGCAGCACACGAAATAGAACTTAGATGGAATAAATTTAATATCCACAAATTTCCGCCTCAGTAAACAAATACGCACGTAGTCATAAACAAGTTAGAACTCCTTTTTCAGCGTAAAAAATATTACTTTCGATAAAATTGCCCACAGAAGATAAAGAATAACTACAAATCATTTAAATAGGGGAAAGGGTCGCATTCAGGCTAAAACTCCAACTGTTGTTTAGGTTATCTCTTGTATTCATGAAGACAACTGTAAGTTCAGAGGTCATAAACTTCAAGCGAGTACGGTAAATATTTTAGGTCGTCTAAATTCGCAGTTTAAGTTGCCCCAAAATTTTATTTCACAGAACGATAGAGGAAGCCGTACTCTTTCTATAGAATACCATCTTTACAGCGGAATCCATGTACCAGGTAGAGAGTTTTGCCGTTGAAATTTCCCAAAATCAAGCTTTCTGATAATGCTGTTTAGGAGGGTAAATTTGAATTTTTAAAAAAAATTTAGGTTTGAATCTTTTCCAATTCTAATAACGGTACTTTGTAAAGGAAGGGTCATTGAATTGTGTAATATCGAAATAGATTTGATAATTGTTTTAGTTTTCTTACACGAGTCGCAAATACGAAGTACATTTTTCAGTGGTTCGAGGGCTTCTCCAAGGGTGAAAATTAAAAAATCGCTTTACTTGAAAAATATAAATCCAAACGAACTAAAAGTTGTATTTTCTTAAATAGTTTCCAGAGGGCTTTCTTGTGAAAAAGTTTGAGGGAATTCAATTTTTGCATTTTGCATACCTATCCGTAGTATTTACAGGAAGTCACTCTTAAGGCAACATTTTGATACGCGTGTTGAAAACAAAACTTGTCTTTACCCCTGTCCCTCCCCGTTTCTCCAGCTAAGTTTTTGTGGGCATAAGTCCCGCTAAGTCAGAGCAAATATGCAAGTATACGGGACGACAAGTAACAGACCTCCGGAGCATATTTTGCCCTATAGGTAGACTGGGTATTAGCATTCGCCGGGTCCTTTGAGGGCGGCCATTGCCAGCGTTCTGCAGCCTTCCTTGGGTGTACTGTTTCATATCGTGTTGTCTGCGTCCTTATTTTGTGTTTTGTAATTCTTGTAGAGGTTACATTTATCTTTCTAGTAGTTGCCTACTCGTAAGACTAGAGTACGTTAACCCAATGCAGCGCTTGAAATAATTTTTCCTCTTTAACGGGTCATGTGTCCTTTTCAAATCTTCATTTGGTCGGACACGCTAAATGCCGGACTTGGTCGGTCCTTGGTCTTGTGCTCAAGATCTCGAGCACAGTTTTTCCCAATACGGACCGACCAAGGCTGGCAAATGACATATATATGGTTAGCTATGATTCATTGCTAAAATGAACGTGATTTCGCGTTAGCTCCCGCGTGAAACAGTGTTCCCGCGAATTTTTTCCGTGACGCGTCCGTGTCGACCCAAAGAAACTGAAAGGAAAGAGAATCTAACATGGCGGGATACATGGCAGTGGATAATTCTGGGCAGATTTTGATAATATGAACATATTTTGACGCTGAAGCTGCAAGGAAGTGGCCTTTTATGATATCAGTTAAGTTTTGGAAGGTATTTCCCTTCGTCTGGTTGGATTTGGGTGCAAAGAAAAATAGCTGCAGTGGCTGCAAAACTGAAATAGCCTGGCAATTCCTAACTAATGAAAAGCTCCTACCCGAGGTAAACTAAAACTTAATAGGGTACTGTTTAAGAAAGTTTTTCTACGGGTCTTTTCTCACTTGCTATTGCGTGGGTGAGCAATTTAACTTGGCTGTATAACATACTCCTTGGAAATGCTTTTCTCCATACCAGGACGTAACATGTCGATCAAAATCGATCATGGAAAACGTAGCCGATAAGTCGATAGTACTCGATATTGGTCGATAATTGTCAATCGACAAGTTAAATTTGTCAATAAAAGTCGATAATCAAAAGATTTTCAACTGATTATCGATTTTATCGACAAAAATGCAGACAAATGTTTCAATGAGCTACGAAATTCAAGTACCCAAACCAATAATACCTCCAATGACTTTTTTTATGGAAGTGTAAACAGCTCTAAAGTAAATCTGTATGGCAATAAAGTTAAATAAAAACCTGAACAACCACGTGGTCTGTTATTCATTACAGAATAGAATGTTTAAATTACCTCGAGAAATGATCGATTAACAGTTTCAGCTGAACTAAATCGCGATCTGTAACATAACTCGAACCAACCTAGTTCCCAGGGTCTTTCTAGGCGGGAAAGATGAGAGATCCTGGGAACTCGAAGTTGTGTTTCTTCGGGGGCACAGAATGGGCTAAAGTTTAGACTAGATGCGGGAAAAAATCGAGGCCAGCAAAGTAATTAAAAAGTAAAGTAAATTTGACAATTTATTTTCTTCAGTGTTTTTACTCAGTTCAACATTTGACAAATACAAGCTGCTTGACTCTCCTCCCTCACCGCTAGGTTGGCTAAATTCGCCAAACATCGTGTTTTGTATTTCCGATACTTGTTGATTAAAATCGATCAAAATCGATCAAAATCAATTATAATCACAATAAATTGTGTGATCGACTTTTATCGTTTTCTGATATTTGTCGATTGATTAGTATCAACAACGATCGACAATGATCGATTTTTATCGACTATCGAAATTATCGACATGTTAAGTCCTGTCCATACCCGCAGGAAATTTAAATTTCTAACGTTTAGCACGGACGCTAGTTGCTTTGAACAGGAATATCGGAGAGTAGGCTTAATGTCTGCATGAGTCTTAATTGCACAAAAATAATTCCTAAAAGATGCCTGAAGGTGCTAAAATTATTGGGACAGCGTGCAATTTGCATGATATTATAGATGACAAAAAAAAGTTCTTATTTTGGTGCGAAATTTTATATGGCATCAATTTATAATTTCACATGTGAAATTCAAATTTGCCATGGCAATGTTTGGCACAAAAGTTCTCAATACAATAAACAAGAAAAAACCCAGAATTGTAAGCGTAATTAATTATTTAATTAATTATCATTAATTATTTGTCACCCATGATATTAATACATAATCAAATGGTATACTCATAAAATTAAGAATATTAGTATCGGTAATCAAATGATCTGACAAGTGAGATTAGGAAATAATTTCATGTGTCTTTTTTCAAAATTATTCTTACAATTTCCCTTGCTTGAAGGCTCGCAAAATTATTAGGATTTTGCCAAAACACGTGTGAAATTAGTTCTTAATCTCTCTTATCATCATCGGTGCAATAGATATTTTTTTTTGTAAAAAAAGCTCATTATAGGGTCAGTGGGTTTTGTGCAGAAAGAAGTTGACTGACGTGTCCCTTCTGTTAAAACTGCTCTGTTTCAAGTTTTGCAAAGTCTTTAATTTTTGTGAAAAATAAAATGCTTGGGGTATCTGGCGTTTAAAAAGGTTGTTTCTATTGTTTTGATGTAGAACGTGAGTAATGCAATTTCATTTCTAAATGCAGGATACCTCAATTGTTGTATTTCTCACACAGTGAACAGTGTTCTGGAAGATTCACCCAACGATGACAAGTGTAAGAAGACTTTCTTCAAATTTTCTTACTGTAGCAAAAATGAAAGACTTTGCAAAACCTTTATCTCCAAGCTGAACAATTTCTTTTTTCACGGGATTCAAATAGAATTTCATTGTCCATTCTGATTGGTAAACAAGACAAATAAAAAGTCTTTTCTGTAGTGTTTCTGTTGTGACGTGTCAGTCACATGATCACTGGTCTATTATGGGATGCGGTTAAACCGAAGCATGTGGTCGGAGAAATGAGAGCAGAAATAAATCTTGTTGTTGTCATTGTATAAGCTCTTTTGGTCTACTTGCGCCCGAACCACCACATTTGGCGACGAGGAAAACCGGATAAAAAGTGGATAACGAGTTTAAACAGTGGAAAACTCGCACAGATGGCCGTATCCTTGAGCGGACTGCCAGGTTTACAAACATTGAACGCTGTGGGCGAGCCAGCTACACTCGCACAACGATGGCTAACTTGGAAAGACGAATTCGAATTGTACGTGACTGCCTCGGGAATCAGCGACCCAACACAGAAGAAGGCGCTTCTACTTCACCTCGCCGGGCCCCAAGTCAGAGACGTTTTTAATAACTCAATTCCTGCCGACAAACGAGGCGAAGCGAAGGATTACAAGAAAGCTATGGACAGCCTATCCGAACATTTCAAACCGAGAAAAAACGCGCCGATGGCAAGACAGGCGTTTCTCGCAGCTCAACAAACCGCTGGAGAAACCATTAACAATTTCATCACACGCCTGCAGAAATTAGCCGAACATTGTGAATACGAAGGTGAAAGGGACAACCAGGTGAGAGATCGTGCGATTTCTTTCATTCAAGACAAAAACCTCAAGGCCAAGTTGTATCGCGAAGAAGCATTAACATTGAGCAAACTATTGGAAATCGTTAGTCAATACCATGACAAAGAAGCCCTCGTTCTTATCCGTGATGGCCGAGTGAATAACATATCTCCAGACGCCAAACAAGGGGGAAAATGTTGGCGGTGCGATAAAGCGGGACACTTCGCGAAGGAATGTCTTCGTTCGCGTGACCACAAATGCGGGAAATGCGGCAACGTGGGTCATTTCGAAGTGTGCTGTCACTCCAAACAGAGTAAAGGGCGAGATTCTAGTCGCAGTTCGAGTCGTGGTCGTGGAAACGAATACCGTGGAAACTCTGGAAGAAAGCAAAGCCGTGGACGAAGAGGAGGAAGTTCACAGGGCCAACGTGATGTACGTCAAGTAACCGAAGACGTGACTACTGGAAACTCCGCAAGGAAGGATGATTTCTACGTGTTCTACACTGGGGAGACAGATGACGGGAACACTCTGAAGCTGGAGATTGCAGATAAGACTATGAACGTTATTATAGACTCTGGTGCTAGTTGTAATTTAATGTCCGAAGAAGTATTTAACCTTGTAACGGGGGGTAATGTTAAATTGTTGGAGTGCAACAAAAGAGTTTTTGCTTATGCATCTGAAGAGCCACTCCAAATCAAAGGAAAATGTAATCTTGATGTACGTGTGCCACAAACCCAAAAGTCCCTGAATGTTGAGTTTTACGTTATGCTTGGCAAAGCTGCGACGCTATTAGGCCGCGATGCATCTGAGTTGCTTGGTGTTTTAAGGGTTGGTATCCCTGTTAACAGCTGTGATGTTGAATCTGATGGTGCTAGTAACAATCCAAAACAAGCAGATAGAAAGGCCTCCCTAAGGGCAAAGTTTCCCAAAGTTTTCCAGGGCCTGGGGAAGCTCAAAGGGTACCAGCTCAAGTTACACATTGATGAAAAAGTACAACCAGTTGCTCAACCCCCACGCAGAATTCCTTTTAGTAGACGAGAAAAAGTCACGGAGAAATTGGAAGAGTTACTGAAGCTTGATGTTATCGAAAAAGTAGAGGGACCTACCAGCTGGGTCAACCCCTTAGTAGTGGTCGAGAAGCCTAACGGTGACATTAGAATCTGTCTAGACATGAGACAAGCGAACCAAGCCATTGTGCGGGAGAAACACCCAGTCCCCACCGTAGAGGAAACACTCCAAGAAGTCTCGAATGCCAAAGTTTTCTCTAAATTAGATTTAAATATGGCTTTTCACCAAATTGAGTTACACCCAGACTCAAGAGACATTACAACCTTTGCTGCGCCTGATGGCCTTTACAGATACAAGCGCCTGCTTTTTGGTGTAAACATGGCCACGGAAAAATTCCAGCAAATTGTTTGGCAGATCATCCAAGACTGCCCAGGGGCATACAACCTGCACGATGACCTACGAGTTGTTGGCACAAATGATGAAGAGCATGACGAAAACTTAGAGAGGGTCATGCGCAAGCTTGAAGAAAATGGGCTTACGCTTAACTATGATAAATGTGAAATTGGTGTTGGCAGCATGATCTACATGGGTGATGTACTCTCTGGGGAAGGGCTGAAAGTGTCTAGTCAACGTGTGAAAGCTATTGTTGAGGCACCAGCACCCCAAAACCCATCAGAAGTAAGAAGTTTTCTTGGCTCCGTGCAGTTCTGTTCAAAGTTCATCCCCAACTTTGCATCAATATCGAGTCCATTGTGGGACCTCACCGCAAAAGACATCAAGTGGAAGTGGGGAGTAAAGGAAGCAAAGTCATTCCAAGAGATAAAAGACCGGCTGACTCGTGCACCAGTGATGGCATATTTCAGACAGGACGCAGAAACTCGTCTGACAACCGATGCATCACCAGTGGGAGTTGGGGCGATTCTGGAACAGAAGCAAAAAGATGGGAGCTACAGGCCAATATATTATGCCAGCAGAAAGCTGAGTAAGATTGAAATGAGGTACTCCCAATTTGAAAGAGAAGCTCTGGCTGTAAGGTGGGCTTGTGAAAAGTTCTACTTGTACCTCTATGGCATTAGCTTTGAAATCTGCACTGATCACAAGCCTCTTCTCATCGTACTCGGAGCAAAGTCAAAGCCCCCATCAGCACGAATAGAGAGATGGCTTCTCTACTTACAGCAGTTCCAATACAAGTTGACACATATACGGGGCAAGGACAATGCTGCAGACGTCCTGAGCCGCCTACCGGTGGGTACTACCCATGATCACGAAACTCAAGCTACAGAAGAGTTTGCGTACAGCGTAGTAAGTGAGGCTGTACCAGCTGCGTTGGTGCCAAAGGAAGTTGAAATCGCTTCTGAAAAAGACCCAACGCTAAAGATGTTACGGCAGGCTGTAATGACAGATGATTGGAGCCAGTTACAAGGCACAATTTACAAAGCAGTTAAAGATGAACTGTGGGTGATAGGACAGGTGGTGATGAGAGGAAGCCGCATCCTCATTCCAGAGAGCCTTCAAAAGCGCACCATAATGTTGGCTCACGAAGGACACCAAGGTATGGTCCGAACTAAAGCCAGGTTGCGAGAGAAAGTATGGTGGCCACGAATGGACAAGCAAGTAGAGCAAGCAATACGAACATGTCACCCCTGCCAGCTTGTCGGACCCCGATCCAAACCAGAGCCGGTGAGATCAACCAGACTACCAGACTCCCCGTGGCAAGAAATCTCAGTTGACCTTCTCGAGATTACAAGTGGAGCTCACCTCCTGGTAGTTTTAGACTACTATTCTCGCTGGATCGAAGCTGTCCTTCTCAAGAAAACAGATGCACAAAATGTAATCAAGTCCATGGAGGCTATTTTTAGAACACATGGTCTACCAGAGACTGTCCGTAGTGATAACGGACCTCCATTTGCATCCAAGGAATTCGAGGGATTCCTAGAGTATCTAGCAATTGAACACAAAAAGGGCGTGCCCTATTGGCCCCAAAGCAATGGAGAGGTGGAGCGTTGCAATGAGACCTTACTGAAAATCGTGAGAATCGCGCGCCTAGAGGGTAAAGATTGGCGAAAAGCACTCGCAGACTTTCTATTCCAGTACAGAGTTACCCCTCATACTGTTACTGGGATATCACCAGCAGAACTACTGATGGGGAGGAAGCTACGTGATAAACTTCCAAAAGTCCAAATCCCCAAGGATCGAGCCACTGAAGCACAGTGGCAGCTGCTCTTAAAAGAGAGGGATGCTCATGCTAAACTTAGACAGAAGGAGTATGCAGACAGAACACGCGCTGCCAAATTCAGTGACATTGAAGAGGGTGATCAAGTCCTACTGAAACAGGTTCGAGAGAACAAACTCTCACCCAATTATGAACCTGAGCCATACAAGGTCGTTCACAAAGATGGAAATGCCGTCATACTGGAAGACACCAATGGGAACAATAAAATGCGAAACATAGCCCACATGAAGAAATTTGTTGCACCTGAAACCACTGAAAAGGAAGACCAGGTACAGCCAGCACAACTACCCCAAGAGCCAGACCAGGTGGAACAAACGCATCCAATGACAATTGCAAGCCAGCCAGCAGAGGTGCAAGAGACTCCACCCAACCCTTTGCCGGGCGATTCAGTTGTTTTGCGACCTGCGCGCTCTAGACAACCACCCCCCTATTTAAAAGACTACGTATGCACTTAGTTTTAGAATGTGCAAGAGACATAAAGAGAGAGACTGTTTGTTTAAAGGACTATTAATTAGATTTGTAATACTGTTCATTTAGTTTTTCTCTAGTGCTGACATTTGTAATAACTTAGGGGGAGATGTAGTGTTTCTGTTGTGACGTGTCAGTCACATGATCACTGGTCTATTATGGGATGCGGTTAAACCGAAGCATGTGGTCGGAGAAATGAGAGCAGAAATAAATCTTGTTGTTGTCATTGTATAAGCTCTTTTGGTCTACTTGCGCCCGAACCACCACATTTTCAACCTCAAGAACAAAAAACATTCACAGGTCGTACATGATCTATACAGGGGACTGCTCTTATGGTGTTGATTACATCGGTGAAGCCATGAGAAATGTAGAGATGTGAAATGAGGAACATTCAAGCCCTTGTAAAAGTTAATGTAATCACTCTGAACCTGCCAATCACATGCACGAGAACCTGTCCCATTTTTCTGGTTGGCGAATACTTGGTAAGGCCCAATCTTTTCCTGAGTGCAGAATCACTGAGGAACTAAATTGTAATGATCCAATAATGGAGCCCCAGCTTGAACATTCTTTTGGAGCAAAACTGCTCCCATTGAAATCACCGAAACATATAAAATATACCTGTAACAGATGACCTTTTTACCCCGAAGATGACCTAATCAGTCTCAAACCTTTGGCTTTTTGGTTTTTGGAGATAATTTTGTCTGGTGAATCAAAGTGACAACTTTACTCACAGCATGAGCATGTGTTATTGGGTTACGATGCATGCTAAAGAATACTGAGATTGATAGGGGAGCTTTGCTACAATCATATGACTGCATTTTTTTAAGCAAAATATGACAACATAGAAATTACAGCGCTCCTGTAAGCAGCTGTTTAACTATTCTTTACGTTTAAATTACCTTTCCAGGCTGAAATCAATGTCAACTGCAATGACTGAAAATGACAGACCACGAGTTTGGCCTCTAAAAACATCTGTGTCTCATACTTGTTGCCCTGAGGTTGTCTGGTAAAAGGTTGGCCAGCTTGATGAACTTTCTGTTGGTGATTAAAATGAGCACCAACTTGTGCTGGATGGGAGAGTACTGTAGCTTGGGCCAGGTACAAAATCTTTTCTGATCACACACGTAGCTAAAGCTGAAATCGCTGGAGTCAAGGACACGACACTGCCCCCAGCACTCGATGAATGCGAGCCTGCCTATAGCAGCATAAGAAGGCAAAGAAAGAGTACAGAAAGTAGGCATGAATGAAGGAACTGTGATGTTACATGTACCTGACGCAATGGCCTGCAGTGACTAGTGTTTGTGAAGGCAGTGTCAACGTTGAGATGGGGCTAGTGTTTGATGGGGTGTTCTGCATGGGATCGAGTCATGTTTGTGGATTGTGGCAAGAAATTCAAGTAAGCAACATTGCCTGGACCTTTCCTTGGTACTGTGGGCTGTCCTGCAGTGGAAATGACGCTGGCTACGCTTGATAGCACAGCAATTCACTTTCTGTGAAATTTTGAACTGACTCGGGAATCTTGAATGGTGTAAGACTATGGTTCATTGAACACCTGGCTTTAAAAAGTCAATGCCTTTGGAGAAAAGCAAAAAGCACTTTGTTGATGCCAAGTGATGGAAAATTTCACCTTGAAGACCCAGAAAAAACCAGGTGACAATAGCAGAAAAAGATGAAGCAAAATAGGTAGCTACACTAAAAAATCACTGAACTGCATGCACATGTACATGGCGCTTGAACATGCTTTTATGATGGGGTACACTGCGCCTGTGCTAACATCCAAGAACCCCTAACCAGAACTGCTTAAAAAGAGAATCTCAATACTGCAGTGGCAAGTGGGGGGGAGGGAAAAAATGTGTAGGGGGGTGGTGAGATTGGAGGGTTGCTTGCTACAGTAGATCTGCTACTATATACATGTAGCTCGGTAGAAGTAATCTCAGCTGGTAACTACTGTAACTTAAAATTATAATGAAAGAATGAGAGATGCGAATGCAGCCATAACACTACTGGAAAAATGACCTGAAAAAATTTAAGAATTATGGTTTTAAATAGTAATTTAATGTCATTCCTCATGAGGTAAAGATTAAATGATCTTTTTGCATCTTAAAGGTCCTGATGGAGAGATAAGATTGAAATATAAACTCACCCAAAATTAATGGAGGATGTGTCCAAATGAGGCTCAGATTTAGCCAGTCAAGAATGTGAATGAGATAAAGGAGAGTTAAAAGTCATGGTAAGTGTGTTTGGCAACAAGATCATTCTTGGAGATCCTAAGCTCATCTGAAGTGTGCTAGTCATAGAATCTAAGTAGCCTTCCTCGCTTTTTTTCTTGCTTCATCTACGTGTAGCGTAACACAAAAAATGCAGGAGCGTAAGAGAGCACCTAAGAAGAAGGATGACCAACTAATTGCGAGTATGACCTTCCACAACCAAGTGATTTTGCAGTGTGAATTTCACAAAATAATTTGTTTTATGGCCTTAATTGTTACTGTATCCAGTGACATTGTGCAACTGTATGAGGCATTGAGAAAACAATGTTATTAACTTGTCACGTCAATACAACAAGATGAAATAAAGTGATAAGGTCCAGGAGATCTGCTCTTCTAAAGGCTTGCCTAAATCTATATAATGATATTTATTTACGTCTTCTAGAGCAGAACGTAATATGATTCCTGTCATTCTCAGCAAGGGGAGCACTGTTCAGGGGGAGAGGGCGGAGAGGGATGGAGGGATTTCTGCTGTAGATCCAGTTCTGTAGGTACTATCAGTAACTGCTGGACTTGTTGTTTTAAATACATGCAAGCTCTTGTGCCCTTTGATACTGAGAGGATAACTGGCTTGTTTATTTTTATTAATGTCTTTTATAAAGGAACTCACCAAGACATTAAAAATCCAAACCAAATAGAAGGTTAGAAGGTCTAAGACCAGACTCAAGTCAGATGGAATGTGAATGAGAGACAGAAAAGCTGAGTTATGGTGAGTGATATCAATTAATGTTCTTCTTTGAATGTTTGAATGGTACCTAATAGGTTACTTAATTAATTAGTGACTTGCGGTAATTGTTCTGATACCTGGATGCTTCATAGCAACATTGTTTGCCCGCTACTTGTAGATGGCAAGCTATCCACCATCACTTAATCAAAAAAGGAAACGCTATTCTTAAAGAGATATACTCCCTGATGTTTGACCTGATGTTTGAGTTTGAAAATACAAATGTACAGTATGTACAATGTATTTAAACACGTATGAGAGTTTGCGAAGGTAACTTGAAAATCTTGGGTGACACAGTCTAACTTTCGATTTGATCTCAAAATCTTGGAATCCTCATTTCAGTGTGAATCTTCTCGTCTCAGTGCCAGCTTTTAGCCAGATTAGTCCAGATTAGTCTAGACGTCCTGTGGATGCCAACTTTTTCTTGAAAGCAATATAATATCTTCAATTTTAAAATTGTTATTTTTCACATGTTGCATTATGAATTATTGCCCATTTGAGCAGACCCTATAGCACTTACCTTGCATCAATTTTTTAAACAATGCTTGAGTTTTAGTATTGTTTTTAATAGGCCTGCCTTGTAGCGATGGTCAACATGACTATCATAATTCAGGTAAAGCCCAGTGTTTGTTGGCTTTCTGTATACACTTGTGTTGAGTATAGTGCAGTTCTTTGCAATGTTCATTCCTAGAAAGGAAGGGTGTTGTCCATAGCAGTTTCCATGGTGAAATTTAAGGAGGGGTGTTTTGAGTTCAAAACATCAAGGAAGGAGGCATCCGCTTGGGGGATAGGCATGATTGTAAATGTGTCGTCAACATATCGTTTGTAGTAGTTAGGCATTTGGCCGTCGTCTTGTAAGAGTTTTAGTGTCTGGACGAATTGCGGTTATTTTGCCAACGAGTTGTTTAGCCAACGACTCGTTCGCCAACGTCTTAGGTCCATTCGCCAATGTTCTACAATGTAAGTCGCTTTGCCAACGTCCTATTGGTCAATTCGCCAACGTCAGATATCCAGTACTAATGAAAAAAAAAAAAAAAACGCTGCTTATTGATGTTTGGAATGCAATCCTGATCCTTGGGTGATCCTTGGATCAAGAAATTTTAAGTCACTGCCAGTTTCGCTTGACTGACTTTAGATCAATTTGCATGTTTTTGATAGTTTCACAAGCCAGCTCGTGAGCACTACATCACTGTAATTTTCACGGTAATTTTCACGGTAGGGCCATTATCTTTCTGATATTTTTACTGGTACACCGCATCGTCACCAGAGTAAGCCGTCTGAAGGCCAACCTCTTGTACCTTAAAAAAAATCTTAGTGGGAGGGGTAGCGTAGCAGATTCGCACTTACGATTATGACGGCTGAGGATATTCACACATTATCCAGCTTTGGTTTGTTTTGAGTTTGATGAGACATCAAACAATTAGACGATTAAGAAAAGAGGTCAAGGCAGCACTGTTTTTGATTAAGAATCCACTTGCAGACAAATCAGCTAAGCACACAATATTGCAAGAGAACTGCCGTCAACACACACAAGTGAAGGTAAACTTTTATTTAGAGGCTCGCAAATTGACTAGTAGGACGTTGGCGAATCAAACTAAAACGTTGGTGAACGAGACATTGGCTAAACAACTCATTGGCAAAACAGCCAGATACCGTCTGGACAAGTCTTGGATTTTAGCATTTTTTACACCTTGTACAATGCACATGACTGTGCATTATTTTGTTAGAAATAAGTATTCTTTAGAGTGTTGACAGTTATAGCATGGAGGCATCACACCCTGTGCAACATGTATCTGGTGGTTATACTTCTTGTATATATTCACCAGGGCTCCTTACACTGCGTGCACTGGACAATACATATCTTTGCAAGTTAGCAGCGTAGGTAATTCCCTATAGCCATACATGTACATCAACACAAGCAGGATCAGTGGTTTCAATAATTTGTAAGGAGGAGTGTTTCTTATAGTATGTGATAATTGTGATAAATTTGCTAGTGAACTAAAATGTGTCTTTTATCTTTAAGGATCGCTAATCCTGCAACATGCCTGGACATGAACATGCACACCAGAAAGTGAACAGACCAAATGTTATTCAGGCAGACTGAACCAATTAGAGGATAAGGTTCACACTCTAGATGCACAAGGTTAGTATATTTCTCCCCCAAGCCTCCCTTCTGTGTGGGAGGCTGCCAGTTCATGATTGTATGAAATCCATTCAAGGTTACTCCCTAGATTCCCTAGGTAGTCTAACCACTAGGTTTAACCTGTCTATACACCTGGGTGGAAAGAGTTACTGTGAGTCAAAGTAAACTTTCCAGCCCAGGATCATGTCATTTGGGCAATGACATTGAGGAGTAAAGTCCTTAGCATCGAGATACAGAGTCTAATGCACATACCATTCTAAGGCCACTGCTTAATGTTATGTGTAAGCTGCATTGCACATTGTAACAACTGTGGTTAATTGACTAGTGAACTAAAACACATTAATAACATGCATGTTTTTTATCTTTTAGAATCTGTATCCTGGCAAGATGAGAACACACAAATCCACACCAGCAGACTGGACCATATGGAAAATTTAGTTTGCATTTTATGCCACCATGGTTAGTATGATTACAATTATTTCCTTTTTCATCAGAATCATCCACAGGCATCCCAAACTCGCGATTCGAGGAATTAATCAAATATTAATGATTTATGTACGCGTATTGAGTAAATAAATTATTAATATTTGATCGATTCCTCGAATTGTGAGTTTGGGACGCCTATGAATCACGACTAGCTGACAATGTTTTGCTGTTTCAAATGTCATTCCAAGAAAGCGGATTTGTTGAGTTTTTCAGTAATATTGAAGTTTGGATATTAAACAGACACTGTACTGTAACTCATCCCTATGAGGTGTCAGCCATTATTTTGAAAATTATATGCAAGTTACAGTGAATGAGATATGTTTTTGATAAGCATTAATTTTGTTTTGATATTTGTCAAAGGTACTGTATTACTTGCACAAAAAATTTGGACGTTAACATTATTTTCAGACATTTTATTTTGGGACACTCGGCTGGAACATAGCTTAATAGGCAAATTTTTGCCTTCAAAACTTGAATCAGACTGGAAATTTTATGGAATTGATCTGTATTATGTTCTCATAAAAGAAACAAAAATTTTCCTCTCCAGTGATATTAAGAACAGGCAAATCCTAATCCAAGTTCTAGCTTTATCATGCAAGAAGAAAGTATATACTTTATACTGTAACGTAAATATTTTGGATGCTTAAAATTTCAGGTGCTCACAAATTTCGGACGATTATATTTCTGGACACTTTTTTTGTCCGAAATTAATGTTGTTTGAATTTTTTGCAAGTAATGTATATGTAAACTATTTAAATTTTATGTTGTTATAATAAGGAGAGTAATGAGAAGAGCGGAGTCATTTCATTGCGATTCTCTTCCCCCCTCCCCCCCCTCCCCCCCCCCCCCCAGTTCAGAGCATCTTAAGTTGCTCATTTTAAGCTTATTTATTCCTGGGTCAATAGTGTTCCTTGGAATGATTCAGAATTTGTTTCCTCTGGCTTCAGAGTTAATGTCTGGTTTATCATTTATCGCAACAACGAACACCATTACGTGGCTCAAAGCTAACATTCTGCTGCAAAAACATTGATCTATTACTTAAATAAGGAATTAGTTTTTTTGGTGGGGTAGAAATGTTTGGGTAATCCTTTAGGAGGTTGTGAAATTCTTAAGGCTCTAAAGCAAAATTTTAGGAGAAAAGAATTATTTGCACATTGTTTTTATGCAAGTTTAGGAAAAGTCATATACAAAATACTTACTAGTTACATATTGGATTTGTAGGCAAGTTGTTAGAGACGAGACATAGATCACAGGATCAAGGACCTGGGACCCAGGACAGAGCGGGACAGAGGACAGAGGACCCAGGAGAGAGGACCCAGGACTCAGAACAGAGGATGAAGGAGCAAGGATAGGACTGAAGAAATCATTGTTTTAATGTACTAATTACTAAATATCTGCTTATTGTAACCATTTCAGGGTTCAAAATAGCGATTCTGTGGTCATCAATGACATCCAAAATCGAGTTTTTGCGACCAGATATTATACCTATGCAGGATAGAAAAGAAATGATTTTTCTCAAACTTTGTCAGGAAGAATGTTTTCAGTAACTTGTTTCAAAACTGTAACTTTGAGGTTGTTTGAATATTATTTTCTTGTTGAGACAGCCTTACATTTACATATTTTAACCTGCAAAAAGCAAAACACAACCCTAAAATTACACTTTCTGAGTTATTTTTTTGTGAAAGAAAAATACCTCTTAGTCGGCGCGTCGGGGTATGTCATGGACGGGTCAATGGATGAGTGAGTCAGTGAGTGAGTGAGTCAGTGAGAGAGTGGGTGAGTGAGTGAGTGAGTGAGTGAGTGAGTAAGTGAGTGAGTGAGAGATGTATGTATGTATGTCACACCAATCAGATTGGATCTACTATAAACAGCCAATAAAATTTCTTGTTGTAAAGGTAAATGGTTTGTGAGAGATCCCGATACAGTTCAGAACGGCCATATTTATTCTCCGGCTTCTATAAAAGAGGAGGAAGTATTCATACATTGGGCGTCCTTCGACATTTTCTGTGGGTTAGACTGAGGATTATGTGGGTGGGTTTGATTATCATTTGCAACTGGACAATCAGTCAAAGAAACATAGTGTTTGGCATATAACTACGACTATGCGATGAAGGGTGAGCTTTTCCCACTTGATAAGTTTTTAAATTGAGTTTTAGCCGCTCTATTACTAGGTTTAAGATGTGAATGAAAAACAAGTTGATGTGGTTTATATGATAGGATCTATTGTATTTTAGGGGGGTGGAATGCACTACTGGGAATATGAAGAGAATGTGACCAGGTTCAAATCGTTTACGTGTTGTATATTGAAACCTAAGTATTGCTGCAGAGTTCGTAATGAGTGTTCCGGGCGTGTCGTTATTTTCAGCATCCATTGATAAGTTTCAATGTGAAAAACGAAGAGAGTACGATTAATTTGGTCAACAGAACAAAAAGATGTTATTCTGTGACGATTTTACAATTTTAATGAGTCTTGTTTACTACTGGAATTAGAAGATACGTTTTAATGAAACTAAATCTTTTCTCTTCAATGTTATCATGGTTTTCGCTTATTCTCATTAATATTAAACCAACACGAATTGTAATTAAAGAAAGAGGAAATTATTTTTGTTCAAGATAACTTAAGTGTATGAAGTCTTTAGCGTTTTATTGCATTAAACACAAGGACTTTGGTAATTGAAAAATAAAGACCGATGTGTATGTTGCCGGTTTGTGATTTTTAGTCCGGTTTGAAGCGGAGTGTGACAGTTACATTCATACATTGAGTTGTTTTAGAGTGCATAATGTTCAGTGTAATGGTGGCTGGTTATGAACGAGATGAGCCTTGAGGTTTGAAACAGTTCATGAGTAAGTAGTATGCAAATGGCACGACATATTTTTATTTTTAGTTACAAAGGTAACTTGATACTTTTGTTTTTCACAAGAAGTAAATTCAATTAGAGGTCACGAATCGTCGCTTCTAGTTCTTAGTACATGTTTTAGAGGAGACGAGGCTATTTAGATTTGAAACAGTTCTAACTTTTACCATAGTAAGTGCAGGTAATGATTGTTTCGTTCTTGTTGCATGCAAATATAACGAGATATTTTTATTTTTTAGTTACAAAGGGTAATTTGACACTCTTGTGTTTCACAAGGGAGTAAATTCAGTTCGAGCTGACCAATCGTCACCACTTGTTCCCACGAGATGTTTGCTATATTTAGTTGCAAATGGTAACTTAACACCTTTGTTTTTACATGGGGTAAATTCAATTAGAGCTGACAAGTTATCGGCTATTGTTCCCAGGATGTTAAACAAAAAAGAAGCTTTCATTTCTGGACGGTTTTTACGTCTCTGCAGTAACAGTTTAATATTTTTATTTGATGGGCATTTTATGACATTCTTTTCAGTCGGATATTTTTAAAGGTAAAAAGTATGAAAACTGTTCAAATGTTCTTTGAAGACTGTGTGGCACCAAGTTAAAGTGCAATTTAATTAAAGCAGACTTTCAACGTGTCAGAGAGGTTTTTTCTCTTTCTTTCAATTTTCGGTGAAGTGGTGTTGCTGTGTTGTGTAAAAAGGGTAAACTTACGACTCGTATAAAATGCGAAAAGTTCTCTTAACTTGAGTATTTATGAGCAAAACTTCCTGTTGGGGTTTGGAAGGGCTCCCGAGGGGGTACTCCCAGAAAAATTGGGTGGGGGTGTGCGGCCCGCTTCCCAAACCCCTAACCCTATTTATGACCAAAATCTGCGATATTCCTACCCTATTTATGACCTGACCAAAAATTTGAAACCCTGTTTACGACCTGACCCTTAAATTAAAACCCTGTTTCAGACCTGCGTTATAATTAGCTCCCTACTTCAAACCAACGTTAAATAGCCGTAGACATATAAATTTGTGAAGGGCTTATATTGATTTTCTTTTCGATAATGATGAAAAAGTGGCTTCTTAAAGCATACCCATATCAAGGCTAGAGTGCAAACGGCCATACTCTATTTATGACCAAAATGGCCAAAATCAGCTAAAATCGATACCCTATTTATGACCAAAACGGCTGAAAAACCATACCCTTCGGGGCCGCACGTACCTATATAGCCCATATAAGGGAGTACCCCCCCCCCCCCGGGGAAGGGCTACATGATCGGTGAGTGAGGGAGTTATGCATGTGTGCGTGTCACACCAATCACAGTGTGGGTTGTATCAAAGAACGAATCAAATTGCCTGTTAGAAAATAAGATGATATCTTCATTGATCTGGAGACGTGTCAGATTACTGTAGTTTGTTCAGTTAAACATTTTATGGCTTACTATTTAGTTATCTTACCATTACCGATGCAACATCGTATGTACATCATAAATTCCCAGTTTCTTTCTTGCTGTACATCACAACCAAAAAATCTTGTCAAATCAACCAAATCATTACTGTAAACAGTTCCATAAATGCTCCAATCTCCGAGACTTATAGTTCACAAAAAAACTCTTGCACGCCTTGCGTGCCTATGTTAACCTGTGTGTTCTCTCTGATATATGCGCGCAACAATTTTTACGTTGTCCACAATGTCCAATATTGCGCTCAGTAATTTCAACTTGTGTCTGCTATCCAGAGCATCGCGCTCAATAATTTCTAAAACTTTGCGCCAGACAATGTCAAAGTGTGTCCACTCTAAAAATATGCGCACAAGAATTTGTATTTTTTCCATCATGTACAACGTGCTCAACAATTTTTGTGTCTTCTGTCCAAAACATTGCGCGCAAATATATCTCTGAAACATTGCACCAAACAATGTCAAAGTGCGTCTACTCTTTGAAATATTGCACGCAAAAATTTCAAGGTATGGTCAGTGACCGTAGTATCGTGGATGGATAAAGCTTCCTAATTTTTGCAGTCATTTTGATTTCATAGTTAAACAGTCACAACGCAGTCAATAGGGCATTTCCGAATAACCTTTAGCCTCTTCCCCAAAGCGAGTCTTGGTGCCCATCCTTTCATATGAAAATGACTTCATTCTCATGCAAGTCAAACTCAGTTTCATTTGAATGGTTGAGCACCAGTCCTCACTTTGATAGAAAGGATTAAAGCAACTCGGAAATGGGCTCATTATTGCTCTCCGCTGTAGGAATTGGCTATACATGTATTTTCCTTACACACTAAACGGAACTGCAAGGACTTTAATTGACGACATGCTGGGCAAAGAACACCCTTAGTGCTGCCAACCGTTAGCTTTCAAATGTTAGCCCCGGAATTCAAGTAAGATGAGCATTTCCAGCAGTCTCGAGTGAGGCCCCGTCCACACTACGCGAGAGGACTTTATTTCCACGGTTAGGCCTACCGTCCACACTAATCTACCACGAAAACGGAGCTTTTTGAAAACGCTTTTCAAACCGGAGAAATCTGAAAACACCGCCTTTTCGTTTTCGTGTGGACGGAGAACATTTTGAAAACGAAGTGTTTCGAAAACGATAACATCGCGGTAATCATGTGATTTCTCTGACCGAGTTTTCCTCAAACATAAATCCAAAATGACCGGTAATGGTTGCGTTTTAAAATTCCTCCAGCGTAGTGTGGACATGTGATGCGTTTTCAGAGTGAAACTTCCGTTTTCAAATTCCTGATCAAGGCCTTGACTTCATTTAATGAAATTGGAAAACCTTGATACCCTGCGTGGAAATGCACTGAAAACATTTTCGCCATTGAGGAAATTCTTAAATACCTCCTTAAGTTCTCACTCTATTCAGTAAACGATTCTACTAAAAGCCAAAATGGTCAATTTTCTTGTTTCGAAAATTTATTTTCCTTTCCTAGCGCGAACGATGCTAGAAAGGACATTTTAGATATTTTAAATACCCGCCCGTAATTACAATGAGAATTCCTGTCAATTAAATGGCGACAATAATTATTCAGTGCGTGGTCGCAAACTCTTGGAAATCTAAATTGCAAATTATTCAAATTTGTCGATTTGCACTCTTCGTGTCGAACTTTAAGCGGCCATGTTTAAAATTTAAACCCGTACAGCTTCAACTTTGGCTTCGCTTGTTACTACGAAAACTGTATCAAACTTCAGTTCGGGATTGTCTTTGAGTGTTCAGAACTGTTGTGAGGCATAAATACGTGTAACAAGAGCTGTACTTCAAGCAAACTTGGAAAGCACGTGCTTCAGCCGAAATGGAAACTTTCTTTGCTAAGTCGTCCTCAAGGTATAAGTGTCCACGAAAGTAATACTGTATTTTGTAGAGGCAACGTAGCTCAGTTACTACGAAAACTTTGCACAAAATGCTTTAGGAAATAGTCAAGTGACAATTGTTTGTAGATATATTTGTGGGTTATATTAATAACTTTTAGCGTTCCACTAGGCACTAGAGATGCTCTAAAGAATATGTTATATGGGTCTAATTTTCTGCCACTTGGTATGAATTTAAAACTGTTTCAATCAGTTGTAGAATTAAAATCACAAAATGGTATCAGGAGTTAACTATGAAAACTTTGAAACTATAAGATTTTTATAGAGGCCTAATAGGTCAAAAAAATTCATTTAATTTCAATAAATGCTACATTTTGCTTCATTATTTTTCTTCCAGGAAAGCAGAAGGATCAGGTTTAAACGGGTATCCCAATGATCGAGGCCAACCATTACAAAATTACTCAGGTAATTATTTAATTTATTTACCCAAACTTGATATTTCAATTCTCCTTACTAATAAGCATACATTTCTTTCATGCTTGTTCTAAGAATTTCATAGTTTTATCACGACGATATCCCTTGTTGATGCTTTTCTTTATTCTCTTAACCTGTGTACTTTACAATCTATTGATCATGTAGTCAGTAATTAGAACTTGATCAGGATGTAACGTAAGTTAAGTGTATAGGAGAGGGGGGGGGGGGGGGCGGGGGGAGAGAAATGCCGGTGTTGATTTCACTGAATGCAGTGTAACGTAGAAGAACATATGGAGACCAAAAACAAAAACAGAAAGACAAATAAAAAATTTGACCATTTTTTAGTCCTAAACTTGATCTGGAGACTTTTCGATGTATCAACATTTTGTTTCCATGCCAATCATGCATTAATGGGCTGCTATGACCAAATTTCTTGGTTTTATTTTCTCGTTTAGCTGTTACTTTTCACGATGCTTTGTCAAGTCTCTTCCAAAACCTTTGCAGCCTTAGATTTCTTGCATCACTTTCCACAGTTAGCTTTCCAAGATTTCCTAGGATTTTTTTGGGCAAATTTTGTGATTTAAGATGGCAATACTCCAAGCTGTTTGTTTGTTTGTTTGTTAACTTGTTTACTTGTCTGTCTGTTTGTTTTTCGTAATATAGCGCTTTTTCTATTTCTTAGATAATGTCTCATATTGTTTTCTTGATTATTTTGTAGATAGGACGGAATTACTGAGCTGAGATGTCTGCATTCCTGTCGAGTTGGAACATAACTTGATATTAAGGAACAGTGGTACGTTAATGCTTTCAATTCACATTTTGTTTAAGTTAAATCAGTAGTCATACAACTGAAATCTTTGATATCTTTTAGGCACCCCATTTTCAAGGCGATTTTGTGGTATCAAAGTGTTGTACCCTGGAAATACTATAACTCTTCAGTTAATTTAACTTTGTTTGGTTTGAATAACATAGATAAATGAAAATATCGAGGGATCGCAGCCAGGGTCAATCATAATAAAAAAAAAAAAAAAATTAAAAATTTTCGCTTGCTAAAAATATTATAACAACACAATCTTTTGGGCCGGGCTTTCGGATAATATTGGCCGTGTACTCCCACGCAAAGAAGTAAAGAAGTCGCCTTTTGTAATTTCATAGTTGTGAAACATGCATTTTTGCATAGACATCAAAATATATTTATTTGTTGCACACATATGAACAGCGACAATAAATCACGTTTGATAATGGATATTTGATATTTGCAAGGGGTAGACATTTGGTAATTAGTTGAGGTTAATACATTTATGCATGTTTTAGTGCCTGATAAATCGGCAATCAAATTGTAAAGCGAACCAGCCTGTTGACAACTTCAGAACTTGTTTATTAAATCGATTTCTTTTTATTTGTTTATTTTTTCATGATTTCTCAAGTGAATACACTCTGTGAAAGCAATGCATTGAAGAAAAGGACGAATGCCCAGGCGTTGGAGGCAAGATATGGGAGGAAGGAATAAAGAAGGCAAAACTTTGGATGCAACATATTGGAGCTGGGAATAATACAAAAGGGAGCGAAGTAAGACAGACTATTAGATTAAATGCGAGCGGCAGAATTATGGAAAGTCGAAAGACAAGATTCAAAAGACAAGATTCAATTTATTAGGTGCCATCTACAAGGCCAAAGTTACTCGCTTGTTTAAATGCAGGGCTGTTCTCCAATTCTAATTGTCTTGTTTACAAAATTATAAAGCCCTAATTTGACTTGGAAAAATCTTTATTGGAGCGATTCTTCGTGTTTATCGCTCGGTAAACAGAGTCTGTGAGCTCGCGTTTTCGGAAGCAATTTTTTTTATTTTACTAGTGTAATTAATTAAGCGGATTGGTTCTCTGTTTGCCAAAACATCGCAACCAGAATCTATCTCTATAGGCAAATTACGAATGTACGGGTGTGTTACTTTTATACTGGACTGTTCACTAATTCTAATTGTCTTGTTTACAAAATTGAAATTCACGTCCAAATTCGACGAGGTAAAATTATTTTTGTAGCAAGCCTCTGTGCTTATTCACCAAAAGCTTATTCTTCTTGACAAAGATAACTCGAGGACGTATATATTTTCCAGGTTGTTTTCTTTATTCTGCCACATAATTTTACTGGGATGAATTGTATTTCCCAAAATATTGCAACCAAAAATGAATTTCAGAGAATTTTTTGAATAGAATACGTACAATTTTCGAGCTCACAGAGTCATTTACGAGGGAGATAAGCTTTACATTTTTTCAAAGTCACAATTTATTCAAGTATTGCTTCAAAGTTTTTTGCAGTTCGCATACACGCTCGTCTCGCGTTGTTTTCGAAAGTTTTGCTAAGAAGAGTAAACATTGTCTTGAAACTCAAATTTACGTTCGTGGTTGCTTTCCAAAGAAATAATTCCAGGAAACTTTTCTGTAGTATAGTGTCAATGCTTTTCCGTAATCTCGTTCGTTTAATTTTTCGTTTCTAAAACGTTTTTTAAACTAAGATGATCAAAAATTGTCTTGAAATGTTCAAATTTGTGTAAGAAGCCCATGATTACTCTTCTAGAAAAGATATTTAGCTGTATGCAAGATTAAAATTCTTTTTGCAAAATTGTGTCGAGATTTGCTTTCATGGTAACCCTTCTCAAAATTTTTTAATTTTCCCGCCAAAAGACTTAGAAAAAATACGGGCGCTTATAATACGCATGCGCCAAATTTTTTAAAAAAAAATTCCTTCTTGTTAACATGTTTAAATTTTTTAATTTTCCCGCCAAAAGAAAAAAATACGGCGCCTAAAATACGCATGCGCCAATTATTTTTTTTGAAAACTGTAATTAACTCTAAATTTAGACTTAATTTAATAGTCGGTAAATGTAATATTTTATTCCAATGTGTATTTCTTTTGTAATCTTTATTAAGTAAATAAAATATTTCAAACATTTAAGTACTCACAACAAGTGTTTCATTTCAATTGTTTTATTCATCTTTAATTTTCTACTTACAATAATTAATTAGTTAAGTGAAATTCAATTAAATTAATTACAAAGGTGTCATCAAAAAATTTGCCCTATATATACTAAGACTTTTGGCGGGAAAATTGGAAAAAATTTGCACAGCGTTTCCCCTGACAACTTTTTTTCAAAACTCTTAAGGGGCTACCCCCTTGAATTTTTCCCGCCAAAAAATGTTTGAACATATACCATCTTGAACACAAACTAACGGAAAAGTTTTGATTCTAATCTTTCGAGTTTACCAAAAAAGAAAATTTTAATCCAGTGAACATTTGTTTGTGTTCAAAATGGTATATTCTATGATGACATCTTGTTAAATAGTCAGCCGTAAGCCAACGAGCAGCTAGAAACCTATTTACAGAAATGTCAAGAACAAGTTAAAATTTGTACGACAGCAAAGTTTCTACACAACATCGAGAGGGTGAAAAGAAACATTTCTAAATCGAAATAATTAAGAAGACTTATATAGCCGGGTAAATTGAGCCCCAACTATATAAACTCTCCTAACTATAGCGATTCCAAAATGTCGCCACCTTCTCAATGTTGTGTAGAAACGTTGCAGTGGTACAAATTTTAACTTGCTATTCTCGTTTCTGTAAATAGATTTCCAGCTGCCCGTCATCCACAGCGTAACTATTTAACGTGATATCATCATGCAATATATTTCAAGAAGATAGCAAAGGCAAGCCATGAATCCGATTACTCCAACGAAATTATTAAAAGAAAAACGCGAAAACTTCAATCTAATCCTAGTATTTGAAAATTTTTAGAACTTCCGTAACTTTTAGCCGAGATGAAAAACCACTACCCGACAAATTATAGGCCAATTTAAGATAAACTGTTAATTCATGGCTTGCTTAGTTGTCTTCTTGAAATTACTTCCAGCGAGGTGTCAAATGTTAATGTCTGGTTATTAAGCTTTAACATGTATCTCTACATATCCTATGGCTTCTGTTGTAAAACTTTGTCATTTACGAACGAAAACAATAACATTTTAGATGAATCCGAAAATTAAACTACAGCCTTGAAACTGAAATAGAGCTAATAGCAAGTGTTTGGAAAACTTTTGTCCGTAGCAAACGATAGAAGTAAAATTTTAGAAGAATAAGACAATTGGAACTAAGTTTACAAAATCAAAGATGAAATTGTGAATATTTTTAGTAAAAATGTCTGTCAGTTGCGGACGAAAGCAATAACATTTCAGAACAATCAGTCAATTAAAGCCAGTTTTGAGAATCAATAGAGCTAATAGGGAGTGTTTGGAAACATCTTGTCCGTAGCAAACGATAGCGATAAAATTTTAGAAGCATCAGACGATTGGAGCTACGTTCGTGATGATAAATGTAATAGCAATAAACTTTTTACAGAATAAACAATTGGGAACAAGTTTAGAAAATTGAAGACGAAATAGCGAACACTTTTAGTAAAAATGTCTGCCAGTTGCGGACGAAAGCAATAACATTTTAGAACAATCAAACAATTGGAGCTGCATTTTTGAAAAGCAGCAGATCAAATCGTGAAAATTTTCAATATAAATGTTTGGCAGTCCAAATGATAGCTTTAAAATATCCCGAAAATTAAAGCTACATTTCAAAAATGTAATAGATCTGATAGTAATAAAAGCAAAAAAATTGGAAAATCAGACAATTAGACCTACATTTTTCGAAAAGTGCTAATGAAAAGAGTTGCTCGATACCAGACATAATAACAGCCTCGCTGGAAGTTAGATAAGAGGATATATTTGGTTTCTGGTTGATTTTTATACGTTTAGTTCCCTTCCGAAGAAATAATTTAAACCGACCGTTTTCCGTACGGAAATGTATACAACAATATTTGCCGATAAATCAAGTACTTTCTTGATAGAAAGATCAATGCAGAAACCAAATATCCCCTACTAAAATTATTTATTCAAGGTGGCTCTGCATGTCAATACACAACAAACGTCAAAAGAAATGTTCACGCATTTTACTGCAAGTGCATAAAAAACCGAAAAAAAAAAACTACAAAATAAGTGAAATAAGGAAAAAAGTGTTCAATAATTTGTGATCATGTCAACAAATTTTGCAAAAATTCAGAAAAGTCACATTTACTAACGAATAGTCAACTATTCCTTGATTAAGTTGGTGTTTCAAAATTACAAATGAAACGATAGAAATTGTTTGATATTTGTACTGAGCACTTTTAATGAGCATCAAGCTGCAGTATTTTCAGAGGAATTGGTTGATTAATAAATTTTAAGCAAGGAAGCTGCTCTTTCAACATTTACAATTCACACCATAAATTAATAGCAGTGTGTTTGTTTCTTTTTTAGAAGCTCGTTGACCCTCCTTCGGAGAAAAAGGAAAATCTTAATACTAAAAATTCGTCTGCAAAGCGAAGAATATTGAAACAGACTTTTTAATTTCTTGTCTGAAAATGCCAAGATTTGAGACTTAGAAATAATTCTTCGATTACTTAAAGCGTTTGATAGCTAAACAGAGTAAGATAAGCTTCAAAAAGGAAACATTTTTTATTGAACAGTCATGAGATATTGTTTTTGAGCAAGGGCACTGCCCTCCAACAGACATTTCGCATTCTTAATTGAAACTAGGCCTTCGTAAAACGTCAGTGCTTTATGCGATTTTGGAGAACAAGAAAAATTAAAATTCATTGAATTGTTTGCCCAATTTATATGACAACAGAATTTGTTATGATTGACATGATCACGTAACTAATAGTTACAAAAGTCCAATTGCTCTCTCGGTTTGATTTTAACATGCAGAGCTACCTTACAATATTCAACAAACGTTATCTCGAAATAACGTGTTTTCAAACTTAGGAGAGTTGAGCGATTGTAAAACAATTTGGAATTTTTAAAAGAAAAAAAAAAGCAAAATGCTCGAATCTGACAAGATAAATAAAGTAAGCATGCAAATACCGACCGATAAAATTTACTTCAATCAAACTGATGATCGCTCGATCCAAGAAATAAAACTCCCCACAATTTGAAAACATGTACTAAATGATAACTCGAAAGCAGTCGAAACCTTTCCGGCGAAAATGGCAGAAGTAGTTAACAATCACTACCGAACTGAAAGATTTTCCGCGCCCCAATGTCACTCGAATGAAAACATTTCAGCCGAGAAAAAAAAACATCAAACAATGACAATGATTTTAGACTACGACGTTTTGAACTCGAATATAACTTTTCTAGTTACCAGACTGCCATTTCTTATCGGAAAGATTTCAATTGAACCAAATTCTAAAGTGATATTCTCAACTTCGTCTTCATCCTCCCTGCTTAAATTCTTTTGATCTACTCCTGTCTTGCTGACAATCCCTGAAAATAGAAGAGATGAAAATTGGGCAAGGAACAAACGTGAGTGTCGAAACTGAAAACAATAAACGAGGAATAAAAGAATTCACAGCGAATTGTTGAACACGAGTACGCGTTGACAAGTACAAGGCAAAGTTTGACAAAGAAACGCTAATTTCGTGAAGAAAGCCAAACTCTCGTAAAAATATCAGCTACAGACTTTAGCGTCTGGTATGGTTCCTGAACTAACTTCTAACGTACGTTTTACTCCGTTACGTTACTTAAGCCATGAGGTTGTTCTAACGTTCGACACGAAACGTAAACCGAGTCCGGCAAGCGCACGTGGTAGGACTTGCAGCCGGTATTTTTGGTTGAAATATTTCTTACGAAAGGTAGAGTCGGAAAAACTGATACTAACCATTGACAGAGATGGGTATCAACCGACTATCCTTCCCCAAATGTGGACGCCATTTCTTTTTTAAAGAAAAAAATTGCTTCTCGAGTAGAAATGAGCAGTTCACATCTTACTCCGACGGCAAACATCTTAAAATAACAAACAAGCACCTCAGGTTAGCAATAGTCATCATGAATATGGAAAATAAAATTAGACCAATCAGCTAACAGACACGTCACGAGTTTTAATGACAAACACCCTTTGCACGTTTCACTCTGAGAAAGTTTTGCATTTCTTTTTGTTCATAGGGAGCTCACGTGAACCTGCATGAGCTAGCTAAACACAGTACGTAATTTTTCAAAAATTATTCACATTTTTACAGTTCTTGATCAATGTTTAAGCCTTTCCTTCGTTTTTAAAATGAATTCTGTAGCGTTCATTTAAACATTCAAACATACATTGACTTACGGTTACATTTGTACCAGACTAAAAGCTACGACAAATAATTTTGTGCCAACTGAAATTTTTTTATTAGTCTTGTATCTTAAATAAAGTTTTTTATAAAGCCCACTGTTGACTCGATCTTCGCGAAGATTTGTGCTCAATTTTCTCCTGTCTGTACAAAGTCATCTATGCTTGCTTAACGTTTTCACGTATTGGTTACTGGCTTAAATAGATTAAGGGGGCTTAAGAAGACCAAACGGATGGCATTTCTGCTTAACTATCACAGAAACTAACAAGCTAACACATCAGGGCACTTGCCTGGCGAATTATGAAATTTAGAATGCTGGAATGGACTTACTTGGGAACTCACCAGGAACTCGCTGGGAACGTGGGGTGGGGGAAGGACGCGCCCGGAAGGAACTCGGAGTAAAAAGACGGGAACCCGCAGCGAACGTAGAGTGTAGTAGAAAAGCTCAGGGATAGCAGAAACTACAGCGATTGTACGGGGGAGTAAGTAGTCAGCCCAGGAGGTACCCACGATGAAACACACGACGCGGACTTACGCGATCACGACATACCCGCGGTAAAACGCACCGCAAACACAATAAAACGCACGGGTAAAACGATTGACGGCAAACGTATGGGAACTCACAACGGTTACACGGGGAAAATATGAGAAAAATTGCCTTACCCGTGCATTTGCTGTGGTTTTCCCGATGCCTGAAATCGAGGTTGCATTTCCTAGTACGTTCCCCGCGTGTATTCCTCGCGCGTTCCTTGTTCTCGAAAATGAGAAATAAAACATTCGTTCATTCATATTACAACGATGTCACAAATTAAGGGATACCTGGTCACAATACTTCCTATGGTGAAAAATACCAAAAAACTTCATGATAAATCTAGGACGGATTACGAGCAAACTAGTCAGACAATCTCTGATAGTGCAGAGTGTAATGTATAGCTCTGACGCAGTACTCATGACACAGTTCCTATATAACCCCTGCTATTCACTCGTGGTTTATATTGACCTTGCTAGTCAGCTAGGGATTTTGATGAGACATAATCTTAGCAGTGTGTATGTTTGATGTGTGTATTTTCATTCACAGTCCAATAATAACTTACAATTAATTACCGTGTGTCACGACAGCTCTCGAATTTTACTGTGGTGTGTTATGTCGATTTTTGCTCATCTTAAATTAAATTATACATTTAAGTAGCGAACATGATAATTTCACTCTTCATGAAAACGTTTGTAACTTGATACTTTCGTTTTCCTCGGAAAGGTATGTAACCTAAAACTCTTGTTTTCTCGAAAATACTCGGAAGATGTGCTAGTATTCTTTTCAAAGCTGGAGATAAATCGAAGAAAGTTGAATGTCGATGAAGAAATGGAAGAGGAACGATTTGCTTTATTTAAAACGCAAATTTTTTTTTCACCGATAAACAGGAACTAATCTAATTATCAAATTGTCACGGAACAGCACGTTCTGTTGCCACCTTTGGCGTTAACAATAAAACCACTTAAATTTAAAATACACACTGATATCGATTAGTACAACTGAGGAGCGTTTCAACGAGAGGTGTTGAAAGTAAACAACGCTACTTGACCGAGATTATGTCCTTCATCGGTAAACGATTCCCCTCAGAGACTGATAAAATTTATTCTTTTAGTAGGTGCCACTGAGTCTGCAGCAATATTTGAGCAGTTTCCTGGGTTTTTTGTTCAATTTGAAAAGTTTTAATACCACTTTCTCGGGAGAGTTTCGGCTGCGGGTATGAAAATTTTGGTCTCTTTGACAGAGACAACTGAAGGATGAAATAAACGCACTAGTGTAGTTTGGAAACAATAGAAGATATTTCTTGAACCAAGTTAGGCGTATATCAAAAGACACGCAGTCACAGCAACATCCTTGTATCGTGCTAACGATGCTAGAACGCATAAGTATGACTTATTAGGGATCTACCACAAAGAAAAGCGCTCAACGTTAGTGTGTGATCTTGTATGAAATGTATCTTCCACCTGATATATGTAGTTGACAGTAACGCTTATTAATCTGCCCATACGTTTAGAGCAAATGTTACCTTTGTTCTAAAGAGAAAAGTACCACAAGGAGAGCAAGGGGCTTTCTGAAACAAATATATAACTCTTTGAAGTGATCAAAAAAGTAAGATAGGTACATGCACCACCCGTTTTACGTAGTGCCCACAAGTACCTACCCCATCCTAACACCCCCCTTGCTGCAAGCCTAATTAATTAATTGAAAATAATTAATTAAATAAACATTAAAGTTTACACCTTATGGCCATAGTGCCTTATTGAAATAGTGCCTTAATGCCTTTTTGCTTTAGTGACGTCAACCCCCAAACCATCCCAATAGTGCACTCTGCACTAAAAGGGACTCCACGGACCACCCCCGTTATTTTTACGCCCTGGTTCAGCCTCGTAATCATGTTTTCAGGAGTCGCTCGACTCGCTCAGCCTCGCACCTGCCGTCCTGTTGTTTAGTTATTTTTTTGTAAAAAAAAATACCCTTTAGTCGGCGCGTCAGGGTATGTTATGGACGGTTCAATGGATAAGCGAGTGAGTGAGAGATGTATGCATGTCACACCAATCAGATTGGATTTACTATAAACAGCCAATCAAATTTCTTGTTGTAAAGGTAAATGGTATGTGAGAAGATTTGATCCCGATACAGTTTAGAACGGCCATGTTTATTCTTCTATAAAAGAGAAGGAAGTATTCATATATTGGACTTACTTCGACATTTTATGTGGGTTAGGCTGAGGAGTTTAGTTATGAACGAGATCAGCCTTGAGTTTTGAAACAGTTCATGAGCTAGTAGTATGCAAATGGGACGAGATATTTTTATTTTTAGTTACAAAGGTAACTTGATACTTTTGTTTTTCACAAGGAGTAAATTCAATCAGAGGTCACGAATAGTCGCTTTTAGTTCTTAGGACATGTTTTAGAGGAGATGAGGCTATTTAGATATGAAACAGTTCTAATATTATGTTTACAATAGTAAGTGCAGGTAACGATTGTTTCGTTCTTGTTGCATGCAAATATAACGTGATATTTTTATTTTTTAGTAACAAATGGTAATTTGACACTCTTGTTTTTCACAAGGGAGTAAATTCGATTACAGCTGACGAATCGTCACTACTTGTTCCCACGAGATGTTTGCTATCTTTAGTTACAAATGGTAACTTAACACTTTTGTTTTTTTATATGGGAGTAAATTCAATTAGAGCTGACAAGTTATCGGCTATTGTTCCCAGGAAATCAAACGAAAAGGAAGCTTTCATTTCTCGACGGTTTTTACGTCTCTGCAGTAGCAGTTTAGTATTTTTATTTGATGGGCGTTTTATGACATTCTTTTAAAGGTAGAATTATGAAAACTGTTCAAATGTTCTTTGAAGACTGCGTGGCACCAAGTTAAAGTGCAATTAAATTAAATCAGACTTTCAACGTGTCAGGGAAGTTTTTTTTCTCTTTCTTTCAATTTTCGGTGAAATAGTGTTGTTGCGTTGTGTTGTGTAAAATGGGTAAACTTACGACTTGTATAAAATGCAAAAAATTCTCTTAACTTGAGTATGAAAATGAAATTATAAAACACAAAAATTGAGGGCATCTTGAAGACTAGGCACTTATTTTAAGCTAATTGCCCGACATTTTGACCTTTCACACCATGATCATTATCTCCAACATTGATCCAGAAATGTTTGCCTGTAGGTCTAATTTCCAGTAAAATTGTCTTTAGGTCTCTAAGATCAGTTGCTGTACATAATTGATAACACATATCAGGCTGCAAACGAGCATTTTAAGCAGATGTTAATTTTGGATAAGAAATCATACATTTGGCGGTTGGCGACTACAGACAACGCATGCAACAAAATATCAGATAATAAATCAGCATCGAGAAAAATCTTAGAGAAAACCAGTCGACAGTACAGTAGTTGGTGAAATTTCTTACTTTAATTTAATCTATCTTGACAAAAAAATTGGCTGAAATGGTAACATCCCTTGTAAGCTTTACCTTGCGTGTACAAAACCTTAAATGTTTCTGGGTCTGAAACAGTTAGGGTATCAATTTAAGGGTCAGTACTTAAATAGGGTATCAAAGTTTTGATCAGGGCATTAATAGCGTAGGAAAAATCATAGCAAAAAAAGTTGATTCTGCACTTAAATAGGATAAGGGTTTTCGGAAGTGCCCCCACCGAATTTTTCTGGGAGTACCCATTCCCCTGTGGGCATAGGGAGGGGATGTGGTGGTTTCAAACTGACTGATACAAATATGTACAATACAAGTAAAAGCATTTCAGACAAATTAATTTCCAAAACATATAGCAGTTTTACACATAAGCTTAATCACCATGTGTTGCCTCATTCCAGATAAATTACTCTAAAAAATCTTGTTATGATTAAACAAAGACAAATAATTCATCTTAGATAAGATTATTCACCCCCAAAGGCAGATATAGCCATTGTATTGATTTGATCTTGTGTGCTGTGTGTGTACGGTGGGGGGGGGGGGGCAACACTCGCGAGAATACTGGAGATACCGCCGGTGGGGGGGGGGCAACATCCACGAAAATACACACATGGCGGGGGGGTGAACATACATGATGATGTTTTCATGTAGAACGAAGCTAACTTAGAAGCAAGTGGGAACTTTATCAAAAGAGGAAGAAATACATATTACTACAGTTAACGATGTAAATATATCAAATATATTTTGTTTGTCCAAAAAGCTTACCTGCAATCCGAGTTCAATCGCTCGCCAACAAACAGCAGGTATATTTTGCAGGTTGCACGTTGCAGGTTGCAAGTTGAAATTTAATTATAACTGGAGAACCGCTGGCACTAAGAATAATTGATAAGCTATATACTCGTCAGAGGTTCTTACATAAAGTAGTTCGCGTCTTTCACATAGTGAAAACACGATCGATCCGCCATAAGTACTTATCGATCGACATGCTGATCGCATGAGACCAATGAAATCTCTTCAAGGCCCTCTGGATGGCCGCTCCACAGATGTTTCCATCAATTCCAGATTTGGCTCGGGTCTTCCCTCAACAACAAAAGATTGCCATCACAAATGAACCAAATAAATAAAGAAATGAAATAATATAACTCTTAAGATTTTAACTGACGGAATATACTAGCACAAGCTCAGTGCGCTTTCATTTTGGTACTCACAGGGAAGAAACCAAATTCAGCAGATATTTCAGATGATATTTCAGATGTTTCTTCATAAACGATAATTCATTGCAGGCTTAAAATAGTAGGAATACACTCTCCTCCCATCGCTTCGTGCCGGTTTGTCACCTAGATGGAAGCCACCTTACGGAGCGATTGTAAACAATGTCATGTAACAGTCACGGTAAGTCTACCACCTATACGTTTCTTTTAAGTGCCAGCAGCTTTCGAGTTATAAATAAATTTCAACCTGCAACCTGCAAAATATGCCTGCCGGCCAAGAAAGCTCTCCAGCTCCGAGCGAAGTTCTACCCTGAATATACAACAGGTACACTGATAAGGACGAAGTCCTCCATAAGAACAAAGCATGAAAGCACTACAAGGAAAGGTACTAAATACACAGTGAATAAGAACAAATTAACTTCTTTAGCTTTGTCTACCTTTTTTTCAGCCCCGTTCAACTTACGCGGTTCAACAATATGGACGAACTGTTGTCGCAAAGAATGCTTGGAGCGTTCACTCATCTCGCGCGTTACCCGTGCGATTTGGTGTCGTGACGATATTCGCACGTAATCCATATTTTGCCCGAGTGTGTGTGTGGAATGGGGGGCGGTGGAGTTACTCCCGGAAAAGTTGGATGGGGGTGTGCGGCCCGCTTCCCAAAACCCTTACTCTATTTATGATCAAAATCTGCGATTTTCCCTACCCTATTTATGACCTGACCAAAAATTCGAACCCTATTTATAACCTGACCCTTAAATTAAAACACTGTTTCAGACCTGCCTTGTCGACTCCCGATAACTTGAGCCTTCAAGCTAGGGAAATTGAAAAAGGTTTGAGTTATCGGAAGTTGAGGACAAATGACCGGAAATAAGGAAAAAACGGTGTTTAATGTTTTTCTATTCCTGCAGTGTACATTTCAAGGGAAAGGGCACTTCAAGGGAGCCAAGAGATTTATTGACATTTTGGAAAAGGAGTTAAGAAGCAACACTTTGTGAAAACCAGCGGAACCTGAACTGAACTGACACGTTTTTGTGTGATGTAAAAGAAAGAAAAAGGTTCATACGGCTACTTCAAAATAAATTTAGTGTTTTGGACTACAGTTCACTGTTTGTTTTAACTTGTCACATCTTGGCAGACATGGTTCGAGTTATCGAGGGTAAAATTATATAGAAAATGACCTGAAGGGAAACGAAATTGCTTCGAGTTAGCGGGAGGTTCGAGTTATCGAGAGTTCGAGGTTACCGAGGGAAAAATTAAAGTAATGTATGACGTAAATCCCGGGGAAATCGATTTTGGTTCGAGTTAGCGAATTTCCTAGCTCAGGAGATTAATGCTAAATTGCCATAGTCAGAATTTATGAAGGGCTTTTGTTGGTTCTCTTTTCGATAATGCAGAAAAAGTGGCTTCTTCTTAAAATCATGCCCATATCAAGACTAGAGTGCAAGAACCATACTCTATTTATGGCCAAAATGGCCAAAATTGATACCTTATTTATGACCAAAACGGCTGAAAAACCATACCCTTTGGGGCCGCATATACCTATATAGCCCAAATATATAAAGCCTGGGTCTCATATCGCACCGACCTACCTGCGACGTAGTCGCCGGCTGCAACTGGAAATGTTTGGCGATCTGTTCCAGTGGGTCCCCGGCGCATCTGCGATGGATCGCCGGCGTACTCAAATTTGCGAAAAATGCGAATCGAATGGCCACAATTTTCAACCAATCCACCTGTAATCGTCTTACAGGAGCACGCTGCGTCCGCAGATGATGTACACATAAAATATTCTCATCGCCGACAATCGCCAACAACCGCCGGCTTGACTGCGAAGTTGAACTCAGCTCAACGTCGCTGGCAAACCAGCGGTCAATGTGATAAAATGTTCACATATGCCACACTGGTGTCCCAGGCCACGCCGGTGGCTAAGTCCCAGGTGGGCTTAAGGGAGAACCCCTCCCCCGGGATATTTTGATCCACTTTTATTCATGCCATCACGGATTGATATTTTAGTTGAAGTCTGTTGTGACCGGACCGAGCCCCCCTCTTTGTACCTTCTGGCAGGAAATTTATAGGTAGTTAGGTAGTCAGCCATTAGGCATTTTTACAAATAATACTAACTTGAGTTTGTCAGCACGCGAGGGCAAAACGCGCGAGAATTCTTCTCATGGCTAACCCTGAATTGAAGAAAGCTACAAGAACCGGAAAAATTCTATCGCACTGCTAAAACTGGTTATAATGGCGTTTTGCTATCTCGCGCTGATCAAGTCGGCTATCTTCCGGAAGGGGTGTTCTAGGAACATTTAGGCGGGGGCGTGCGGCCCGTCGACACTTTAAAACCAAACAACCCTATTTTCCCTACTCTTTTTCAAACTTGATCCTCACATGTAAATCGATATACACCATATTCAGACAAGGCCTTACCCAACAAGTGCCTCGGTTTAGAGATCTTCAGACAAGAGACACATGAATTAGAAAAAATAAAAAAGTTAGCTAAAGTTAGAAATAAGTTCCACACTCTCGTATTCTCGGCATCAGGCTGGAACTGGCTTGCAATGGATGGGAATTGCAAAGGAATTGAATAATAATAATAGAATTGCAATAGCAATGCGGGGGAATATCATTAAAAAGAGATTGATGTAATTTGCATTTGTTCGGAAGGGGATTAAGCGCAAATGGGTCAATCAGAAACCAAGTATATCCTCCCTTTTAACTTTCAGCGAGGCTGTACTGAATTATGTCTGGTATCAAGCAACTCTTTCCATTATCACTTTTCAAAAATATAGGTCCAATTGCCTGATTTTCAAATTGTTTTGGCTTTCATTTGTACTATCAGAATACATTGAGTTTTAGAAATGTAGCTTCAATTGTCTGAATATTCTAAAATGTTGAAGCTACCATTTGGACTCCTGAACATTTTTACCGAAAATATTCCCGAATAGATTTGTTGCCTTTCAAAAATTTGTAGCTCCAATTGTTTGGTAGTTTTAAGTGATATTGCTTTCGTCCTCAACTGACAGACATTTGTACTAAAAGTGTTCACTATTACAACTGATTTTCAACACGTGGCTGCAATTGTCTGATTTTTCTAAAATGTTACTGCTATCGTTTGCTACGGACAAAGATTTACCAAACATCCGCTATCAGCTCTATTGCTTTTCAAAGTTGTAGTTTCAATTGTCTGATATACTTCTAAAATTCTATCGCTTTCCTTTCTGCGCACTATTACTTAGTTCTAATTGTCTGCTTCTTCTAAAATTTTATTTCTATAGTTTACTACGGACAAAAATTTACCAAATATTTGCTATTACTTGATTGCTTTTTGAAGCTGTAGTTTCAATTGTCTCATTCTTCTAAAATATTACTTTCGTTCGCAAATGACGAAGTTTTATTAAAACATTTTTAACAGAAGTAATAGGATATATGGTAATGCATTTTGCAGCTTGATAGCCAGACATTAACCTTTAACACCTCGCTGGAATTTATTTCTAAAAGATAACGAAGCAAGCCATGAAAATTTCTCTTTAATTGCCTAATATTTCGCCGGGTTTTGCTTTTTCATCTCAGCCTAAAAGTGACGGAAGCTCTAAAAAGTTTTAAAACGCTAGGACTAGATTGTAGTTTTCGCGTTTGTTTATTTATTTATTCATTTATTTTTATTTCGTACGTAGGAGTAATAGGGTCACTTAGGGTTATGGTTTAGGTTTAGCGTTAGCTTACCCTATCCCTGCTTTTCCTATCTTCTTGAAATATATTGCATGATGATATCACGTTAAATGGTTTTAAACATTCGACAGCAGTTCTTATAATAATAGACCATAATACCTTTTTTCATTCCGGACTGGTCCTAGGAACTGAAATATGTTCAACAGTAATTAAAATAAAATTCTATCTTTTTAATTTTTAATTGTTAATTTTTTGAAGGAATCGTAATTAATTTCTAAGATTTCTGTAAACAGTAAGGAAAATAAATTAACCGTTAGCCGTAAAAACTGAAGCCAAAATATTATCCGTTAGCTGCCAAAGCCACCACCCTGTTGAAACCCTCTTTTAGTAGCATTCGGTTAACCAAATCGGTTAACATGCATATTTTCTTTCCCATTTAATATCGCATAGGAAACCATTTTACAATTATTTTAGTCACTTCCATTCTCTATCATTAAAGAGCATACTAGGTGTCAGTCTATTGATACTAACAATATAAGCTATAATTTACGTTTTTACAAACAGTAATTCGTTTACATTTATAGATTAACCTTTAGTAATTGGTGTATCAAGTAAAACGTTGACTATGTGTCACTTGATGCTGTGAGACGTGGCTTGCTCCAACGGCTTTTCGCATTGGCTGTTTCCTCGTTCACATCTGAAAACTGACCAAAACTGAAAACATAGCAAAGCGCAGGAAAAAATTTAAATCCAGTTGCGCCCGAGGGCCAGTACATTTCAGTTTTCACTTCCCCCACTAAAGTATTACTCGTCCAAGAGGCACTCAATAAACGTGATCAAAGGATGTTTGGACTTTAAATTAATCCATGATTTCAACTCATTGTTTTGCTCATCTTGTAGTCATAAGTTTCGAAATTGTTTTTGATTGGAAACTGTCATTAACAAGACTACTGAGGCTAATCTCACTTGC
Source organism: Orbicella faveolata (assembly GCF_042242905.1). Classification (NCBI taxonomy): domain Eukaryota; kingdom Metazoa; phylum Cnidaria; class Anthozoa; order Scleractinia; family Merulinidae; genus Orbicella; species Orbicella faveolata. Next base: position 6,334,285 of record NW_028301554.1, read on the forward strand.
CCACAGGACCACCAAAATTCCATTTTCACTCACCCAAGAGCAAAATTTACTTCCCCCGGGCAATGGGCCCTGTTTTTTTTTTTTTTTTTTCCTGCCCTGTAACACCATGGAGCATTCATCAAAATAAACATTTCTAAAGGTGCAACTATTTTTAATTGACATTTTTTAGCATTTTAATATTTTAGCGCCTTAATTAGCCCTTAGTAACCGAGCAGGAGGTCTGTATGGGAGAATCTTGACCTCGGTAGTGTATACAGACTTCACTGCATGCGTTCGGTCCATGATGGGACGCACGGGGCTTCTACTGTAAGTACCGCAGAGAAATGGTAGGAAATTTTTCTAGCATTCCTTACATACTCTCACTAGTGTTCTTCGTCTTGCGGCCAAAGAAGGCGTCATAATCTGTTTCAGTGGCATGTCGATGATATTAAATAGAAAATAAACCAGAAACGGCCGATGGAATATGAGACAAGCTTTAAAATGAAATTACTTTATTAATAGTGCGTTCGAATCATTCCCGATGCTTTCAAATGATGGCGGACTCCACCGACGCCAATAATCTGGAGCAAAACAAGGTCATCATATATCGGATCACGTCTAAACACACGTAAAGAAAGACTTGGGCAGGAAAAAAAACGTGAGCGGAGAAAACCGGGAAATGCCGATAAATCAAGTAATCCCGCAATTATGAACGAATTACACAACATGAACCCTCCTCTGCTTCTCCCCCTGAGCCAAGTTCAGATCTACGAACTGAACTTAAAGATACCAAAGTGCCTACGAATAGATGTTGAGCGCGGCGAGCAGACGTAAATGTCTTGTTTATCCAATGAAAGCCATCACTAATAAACTCTGAGCTTGCATCGAGATGCTTGTCCGGGCGTAAAGGAGCGTTTGATTAATCAATCTAAAACAGATCTTGACGAATAAAAACCCAGATGATCTGGAATACTTGTCTGAGTATGTCGTTGGCAGTGGGAGCCACGTGCAGTATTATCATGCTTGGCAATTGAAGTTATTGTGTAGAAGATATCCCACAATTACATAGCCGAGGGCAAAAAAAAGCGCTAGGAGAAACTTAGTACATGGAGCTAAGATAGATTGTCAGTGCTTTAGGTGACCATGCACGGCTACCAATGGCTTGGCCAATCGCTTGGCCAATGGCTCGTACACGCAACGAATCGTAAAAGCCCGTAAGTAACGACCTCGGAGAGAAGTGAGCCCCCCCCCCCCCCCCCCCCCATCCCCTGAAAATAGAATAACTAAGGCTCAAAAGTATAATTATTTTTCCAATCAATAACCTGAATAACGTACGATAAACTGATGACGATTCAACGAGGGAAGGTATAGCTTATTCTAGGAGGCGTCATGAGGCGCCCTGGTAAAACAAAGCCCGCAAAATTTTCATCAAGTAACAAGAAGGTACTAACAGCACCTTTTCTTCAAATTGAAATTACTAAAATTGACATCTTTGCATCATTTTCAACAGGAACGCCTGAAAAGAACGTTTAATTATATTGAAATTAAAAACTCGACCAGAGAAGTTAAATGTTTATAAAGCAGACTAACGTAGCAGTGCATCATGAACAGCAAAAATAGTTTAAGTTATCTTACATCACGGTCTACATATAAAGTGCCCACCCATCTGCCAGCAACATAAATCAGTGTTTTTACGAATTACACCCACAACCTTACAGAAATACAGCCCTGTTCTCATAGAATTTAAAAAAACAAGAAAAAAACACCGGGAGTAGATACTTACAGTAGAAGTCATTTACGTTCCCTAACAGAATGAGAGATCCTCGCCCATATCAACTTTCTTTTCTCCCGTAAGTTCTCGCGCGTTTAGAGATGCGCCACACTCGCGTTTTAGGTGCAGGGATCTTAACCATTGCTTACCTAACTTTTTAAAGATGCTACTTTTAGTCCTCCCCCAAATCTACACATGTGTATTTCACTTGTGGAAAACTATCCATTTGCAAAGTGTTTGGGTTGGAGATTCTCGCCGATATCAACTTTAATTTCTCTCGTAAGTTCTCGCGCGTTTAGAGATGCACCACACTCACGTTTTAGGTGCGGTAATCCCAACCAATGCTTACCTAACATTTTAAAGATGCTACTATTAGCCCTCCCCCAAATCTAAACTCATGTCTTTAACTTGTGAAAGTCCATCGATTTGGACAGTGCTTGGGTAAGAGATTCTCGCCCCTATCAACTTTGTTTTCTCTCGTAAGTTCTCGCGCGTTTAGAGATGCGCCACACTCGCGTTTTAGGCACGGGGATCCCAACCAATGCTTACCTAACTTTATAAAGATGCTACTTTTAGCCCTCCCCCAAATCTACACACGTGTATTTCACTTGCGGAAGTCTGTCGCTTTGGACAATGCTTGGGTTAAAGATACTCGCCCATTTATATCTTTTTTTCACTTGCGTGTTTTCGCGCGTTTAGCGATGCGGCACACTCGTGTTTTTTTTTAGTGTGGGATCTCAAACTATGCTTACGGGGCTCTTTAAAAATGCTAGTTTCGGCCCTCCTCCAAATCTACACAAGTGTATTTCACTTGTGGAAGTCTATCGGTTTGGTCAGTGCTTGGGTTAGATATTATTTCCCATATCAATTTTCTTTTCTCCCGCGTGTTCTCACACGTTAAGCGAGGCAGCAGACTTGCGTTTTAGCTGTGGGGATCCCAAACTTTGCTTACCTCGCTAGTAGTTTAAGCCCTGTTTAAAATTAAATCTCCAACGTGTATTTAACTTGTGGAAGTCTATCGATTTGAACAGTGCTTGGGTGGATGTTTTTAACCATGTCAATTTACTTTTCCCTTGTCGTTTCTCGCGCGTTTAGCTATGCGGCACACTCAAACTGTTGGTGTCGGGATCTTAAAACAAACTCACTGGGCTTTTTAAACATGACAACAACAACAACAGTTTATTTCTACTACTGTAAACAACTAAAAGAATTTACAAGATTGTAATTATAAATAAGTAAATAAACAGTACAGTACATACAGTAGTGGGACACCCAAAATAACTAAAAAGCTAAACTAGTTGGCTGACCGTAATTATAATAATTAAAAATGTAAGAGTCAGGAAAGAGGCAAAACAAATACATTGGTACACATAAGTATCACAAACTTGGTACAAGATTAAATATACAAAACAAAACAAAATAAATAGATATAAACCATCAAAATATCAGTAAAGATTAATAGAGACTAATGAAATGCGAAGTTAGTTCTTTTTTAAATTGATTAGAAGTACAAAACGTGAATCTTTCATCGAGTTCATTCCATAATTTAGGTCCATTAAATCGAATATTAAATTTGCCATAATTTGTTCGAGTTTTTGGAAGATAGAAAGTAGATCTAGATGCAAAGCGAGTATTTACATTATGTTTACAAGATGTTTTGACAAAAAAAGAATCAAAGATCTTTGGTAGTTTGCCAGTATTAAACTGGTGCATGAAAAGGAGAGTTTGAAGCTTAATATAATCTTGAAGTTTAAGAAGGTTAAGCTTAGCAAACAAAGGACTTGTATGTGCATCAAAATTTGAGAAAGTAATTAAACGGATTGTTTTCCTTTGTATTATTTGAAGTGGTTTAATATTATGATCATAAGTGTTGCCCCAAACTATACAGCCGTAGGAGAGAAAAGGAAGAGTAATGGCATGGTATAATTGAACTAGTGTTTTCGTATTAACAAAATGTCTAATCTTAGATAGGACACCAATACCCCTAGATATTTTTTCTGAAATTTGTTGAATTTGTTCTTTCCAATTTAGATGACAGTCTATGAGAATGCCAAGGTTCTTAACACTCTTTTGTTGAATAATTGGCTTACCATCTATTTCAATGTTCAAGGAATTGTTTATCTTTTTTTGATGAGGATGAAATATTACAAAATGTATTTTAGTAATATTGAGAGATAGTTTGTTGGCACGAAGCCATAGGCTAATTTCACTGAGTTGTCGATTAACATTTTGCTCTAGATGCTGTAAATCACCATGGGTATAAAATAGATTAGAATCATCAGCAAATAAATGGCAATCAAAAATAGATGAACAATTTGTGAAATCATTAATATAAATCAGGAATAATAATGGGCCAACCACAGAGCCTTGTGGTAACCCACATGTTATTTGCACAGGATCTGAGTCAAAATTGTTTAGAGAAATAAATTGCTGTCTGTTAGTGAAGTATGAGCGGAACCACTCATTTGGTAAACCACGAATTCCATAATGTTCCAGTTTAGCTAAGAGAATGTTGTGATCTACTGTATCGAAGGCTTTACTTAAGTCCAAAAATATCCCGCAAGAATATAATTTACATTCAATGGCTCTTTGGATTTTATCAGTGATAAGCATAGAGGCCTGAGTAGTGGAGCGTCCACTACGAAAACCAAATTGATTATTATCTAGTATATAATGTTTATCAAGAAAATTAACTAATCTATTAAACATTAGCTTCTCCATTATTTTATGCTACTTTACATGCTAATTTACCCATGTGTATTCTTTATTTGTGGGAATCTTTCGATTTGGACAGTGCTTGGGTAAGAGATTCTCGCCCATGTCAAATTTCTTTTCTCTTGTAAGTTCTCGCGCATTTAGAGATACGCCATACTCGCGTTTTAGATGTGGGGATCCCAAAGTATGCTTACGGGGCTTTTTAAAAATGTTAGATTTGGCCCTCTCCCAAATCTACACACGTGTATTTTACTTGTGGAAGTCTGTCACTTTGGACAATGCTTGGGATGGATATTCTCGCCCATTTATATTTTTTTCTCTCGCATGTTTTCTTGCGTTTAGAGATGCACCACACTCGCAATTTTGATGTCGTGATCTCAAACTATCTTTACTGAATTTTTAAAGATGATACATTTGGCCCTTTCTCAGATCTACACACGTGTGTTCCACTTGTGGAAGTCTGTCGATTTCAACAATGTCTGGGCTATAGATTCTCGCCCAATTATATCTTTTTTTCACTCGCGTGCTTTCACGCGTCTAGCGATGCTGTAGACTTGCGTTTTTCGTGTGGGAATCCCAAACTATGCTCGCGGGGCTTTTTCAAAATGCTAGTTTTGGCCCTCCCCCAAATCTACACATGTGTATTTAACTTGTAGAAGTCTATCTATTTGGACAGTGTTTGGCTTGGAGATTCTCGCCCATATCAACTTTAATTTCTCTCGTAAGTTCTCGCGCGCTTAGAGAAGCGCCACACTCGCGTTTTAGGTGCGGGAATCCCAACCAATGCTTACCTAGCTTTTTAAAGATGCTACTTTTAGCCCTCCCCCAAATCTACACACGTGTATTTCACTTGTGGAAGTCTATTGATTTGGACAGTGCTTGGGTGATAGATTCTCGCCAAATCAACTTTCTTTTCTCTAGCATCTTTAAAAAGTCCAGTAATTATAGTTTGAGATCCCGACACCGAAATTGCGAGTGTGGTGCATTTCTAAACGCGCGAGAACTTGCTAGAGAAAACAAAGTTGATATGGGCGAGAATCTCTTACACAAGCTCTGTCCAAATCGATAGACCTCCACGAGTGAAATACACCTGTGTGGATTTGGGGCAGGGATAAAAGAAGCATCTTCATAAAGTTAGGTAAGCTTTGGTTGGGAAAACCCCACCTAAACGGCGAGTGTGGCGCATCTCTAAACGCGCGACAACTTACGAGAGAAAAGAAAGTTGGATATGGGCGAGAATCTCCAACCCAAACATTGTCCAAATCAACAGACTACTATAAGTGAAATACACTTGTGTAGATTTGAGAAAAGGCCAAATCTAGCATCTTAAAAAAATTTAGTAAGCATAGTTTGAGATTGCGAGACCAAAACCGTGAGTGTGGCGCATCTCTAAACGCGCGAGAACTTGCTAGAGAAAAGAAAGTTGATGTGGCCAAGAATCTCATATCCAAGCACTGTCCAAATCGATAGACCTCCACAAGCACAATACATGTGTGTAGATTTAAAGGAGGGCTAAAAGTAGCCTCTTTAAAAAGTTAGGTAAGCAATGGTTGGAAGCCCCGCACCTAAAACGCAAGTGTGGCGCATATCGAAGCGCGCGAGAACATACGAGAGAAGAGAAGGTTGATATGGGCGAGAATCTCTAACCCAAACAATGTCCAAACTGATAGATTTCCAGAAGTACAACACATTTGTCTAGGTTTTTTTTTGGGGGGGGGGGGGGGGGCAAAAGATAGCATCTTTAAAAAGTTAGGTAAGCATTTGTTGGGGTCCCTGCACCTAAAACGCGAGTGTGGCGCATCTCTAAACGCTCGAGAACTTACCAGAAAAAAGAAAGTTAATATGGGCAAGAATCTCCAACCTAAACACTGTCCAAATCGATACACTTCCAAAAGTGAAATACACGTGTGTAGTTTTGAAAAAGGGCCAAATCTAGCATCTTCAAAAAGTCCGGTAAGCATAGTTTGAGATGCCGACACCAAAATCGCGAGTGTGGCGCATCTTTAAACGCGCGAAAACACGCGACAGAAAAAATATAAATGGGCGAGAATCTCCAACCCAAACACTGTTTAAATCGATAGACTTTTAGGAGTGAAATACACGTGTGTAGATTTGAGAAATGGCCAAATCTAGCATCTTAAAAAATTTTAGTAAGCATAGTTTGAGATCCCTACTCCAAAACCGCGACTGTGGCGTATCTCTAAACGCGCGAGAACTTACTAGAGAAAAGAAAGTTCATATGGGCGAGAATCTCTAACCCAAGCAATTTCCAAATCGATAGACTTCTACAAGTGAAAGACACGTGTGTAGATTTGGGGGAGGGATAAAAGTAGCATCTTTAAAACGTTAGGTAAGCATTAGTTGGGACTCCCGCACCTAAAACGCGAGTGTTGCGGATCTCTAAACGCGCGAGAACTTACGAGAGAAGAGAAAGTTGATATGAGCGAGAATCTCTTACCCCATGAGGGGACGCAAATGACTTCTACTGTAAGTATCTCTTCCCGGTTTTTTTTTTTTTTTTTAAATTCTATGAGAACAGGGTTGTATTACTCTAAGGCTGTGGGTGTAATTCGTAAAAACACTGAGTTCTTATAAATTGTTTAGAAATTCTTCGTTCCAGTTCAAACTTATGTTGGTGGAGCTTGGGTGTGCACTTTATATGTAGACCGTGATGTAAGATACCTTAAACTATATTTACTGTTCATGATGCACTGCTACGTTAGTCTGCTTTATAAATATTTAACTTCTTTGGTCGAGTTTTTAATTTTAGTATAATTAAACGTTCTTTTTATGCGTTCCTGTTGGAAATGATGCAAAGATGTCAATTTTAGTAATTTCAATTTGAAGAAAAGGTGCTGTTAGTACCTTCTTGTTACTTGATGAAACTTTTACGGGGTTTGTTTTACCAGGGCGCTTCATGACGCCTCCTGGAATAAGCTGTACCTTCCCTAGTTGAATCGTTATCAGTTTATCGTACGTTATTTAGGTTATTAATTGGAAAAATAATTATACTTTTGAACCCTAGTTCCTCTATTTTCAGCGGATGGGGGGTGGACTCACTTCTTTCGGAGGTCGTTACTTACGGACTTTTACGATTCGTTGCGTGTACGTGCCATTGGGCAAGCGATTGCCCAAGCCATTGGCAGCCGTGCATGGTCACCTAAAGCACTGACAATATATCTTAGCTCCATTTACTAAGTTTCTCCTCGCTCTCTCTTTTTTTTTTTTGCCCTCGGCTGTGCAATTGTGCGATATTTTCTACACAATAGCTTCAATTGCCGAGCATGATAATACTGCACGTGGCTCCCACTACCAACGACATACTCAGACAAGTATTCCAGATCATCTGGGTGTTTATTCGTTAAGATCTGTTTTAGACTGATTAATCAAACGCTCCTTTACGCTCAGACTAGCGTAACGCAAGCTCAGAGTTTTTTGTGATGGCTTTCGTTGGGTAAACAAGACATCGCCGCGCTCAACATCGATTCGTAGGCACTTAAGTATCTTTAAGTTCAGTTCGTAGATCTGAACTTGGCTCAGGGGGAGAAGCAGAGGAAGATTCATGTTGTGTAATTCGTTCATTATCGCGGGATTACTTGATTTATCGGCATTCCCCGGTTTTGTCCGCTCACGTTTTTTTCCTGCCCAAGTCTTTCTTCACGTGTGTTTAGACGTGATCCGATATATAATGACCTTATTTCGCTCCAGATTATTGGCGTCGGTGGAGTCCGCCATCATTTGAAAGCATCGGGAATGACTCGAACGCACTATTTACTTTTCAAACACCATTAATATCGCAATTTCATTTTAAAGCTTGTCTCATATTCCATCGGCCGTTTCTGGTTTATTTTCTATTTAATATCATCGACATGTCACTGAAACAGATTATGACGCCTTCCAAGATGAACGCATGCAGTGAAGTCTGTACGTACGACCGAGGTCAAGATTCCCCCATACAGACCGACTAAGCTCGGTTAATAATATGTTTATTATATGGTAAGCAAGGACAATTTAATTCGTTTCGTCGTTTCGTCTCGTTCGAATTTAATTCGTAACTTGTTTGTAGGTAACTGACATTTTGCTTGCGAACGGTGATAAGCTGAACTTAATTCTGCCAAAGTTTGCTGGTCCTCTTTACAGCTTTTTGGTACTTCGATTATTAAATGTTGTTAGAAGAAAACAGTCAATGTTTTTACATTTTAGTTTGCAACTTTTTCACCGCAAAACATTATAGGTCTAGACGCCGGTTTCGATGCCGGTCTAGATGGGAAAATCTAGACCGCTTTCAATACCGATTTCAGCCGATCAAATTCGTGAATTTGGTAGTTCCCAGTCCTTGTGAGACATAGCCACATAATAAATAAACATGTAAATTGGAATCAGGTTTACGACAAATTTGTGATCACTACTGACGGTTGGTGCATATCACACCCGAAGACAATATAATGATGAAAGACTTGTTTTCTATCTCGACCTTTCGTCTTGAAAGAATATTCCTCACGATGTCCGTACTGATCAGGCCGGACTGCTTCCAAAACAATTGCTCGTCCTAAAAAAATTCATGGAGCTGTCTAATTATGTTTCTCCTTTGATTAATAAAAATGATTTTGTATTCAACAGAGCTTCCAGCTGCTTAAGATCATTCCCCAGTATTACATTGGGCATCCTCACTGCGCATAATTTATGACGTCATTAGCGCGCGTTCGTACACGCGCACATTGGAAACATGGCGGATTTGCCTTGATATTGAGTTCTGTCAGTTGAAAAATGGCTATAGCTCACTAACAAGTTCGGACACCCCCAAATTTTTTTCCAGTCATTTCAATCAACTAATCATTAGCTTTGCGTGAGAAGATACTGATCTGATGTCTAGTGTTGAAAATTGAATAAATAAGGAAAATAGCAGCTGCATTGTAGTCTTTTCTGTTTTGCAGTTTGATAGCTGTTGCAAGCAATTTGGTTCCAATATTTTAACAAGGATTCAGCTGTCTGTCAAAATCAAACTTAAAAAGTTTATTTGTGTCCGACACAAGTATTGACTGTAGTTTGAGACGTGTTTTCATGAGTCTGGGCTCACAAAGAGTTTACAATAACTTGGAATGCGTTCTTGTAATAAGCATTAAATAACGCTAAAATGGAACATTTTCAATGCCTCACTGTTCCTTAACGAGCATGGGCACCTGCCCCTTTTTTATTTAAAATTAAAGTTCTCGTATGATAAATATTCATTGGACAAACTTTGAACAAAAATCTTTGTGCAGTTTTATTTCGGTGGAATTACCTTCAGTTGTTGTTTTAATAAAGGACCACTTTTCGTTCCCTTTTGTAACAATCATTTTCTCTGCAAAACCCAAACTTCTATTCCAATTCCAATTCCAAATTTCCTTACGATAAGTTTATCTTCGATCAATAAACCGATGCAACGTATTCTTTTTACTTGTCAACTTCCTGTTTAATGATTGGGGAAAATACATTCTGCCGTTTTATCAAACGGAACTATTTACCCACGTTTAAGACTACCATTAGTTCATTATATACTTTTCCTTTAGCCCATCAAGAAGTAAATAATTAAATCCTCCAACATTTTAAGCTAATAGTAGGAGTAAAACATGCTACCAATTTTTTTTTCAAACATTACTTGGCCTCACATTAGAGCTTTTAAGTATAATCTAAGTGCACTTAGAACCCACTTTGAGGGTGAAGGGGTAAAAGTTGCTTACTTGGACTTTACTTAGTGACCATGGAAACGTTAGTAAATCAAAGAAGCCAAAGTGCGCCGCCAAGTATGGTCTACACCACATTTGAGAACTCACATTCTTTCCTTGACACGTTTGAAAATTGAAGGCATCGCACGGCAATAAAGCCCTCGTTTCCCTACAAAACCCATACTTTTGTTCCAAATGCAAATTACCTTATGATTAGTTAAGTTAAAATTAGCCTCTATCGATCGGTCGGTCGGCGCTGCGAGTTCTTTTTTACAGTCAACTTCCTGATTAATGTTTGGGGAAATTAATTGCACAGTTTTATTAAAGGAAACTACTTACACACGTCAGTTCTTTACAAACTTTTCCGTAAAACCACCATGGAGTATATGAATAACAAGCTTACCCATTCATTGTTTTAAGCAAATAAAATGAAGCAAAACACACTAACCATCATTTGAAACCAAGGGAACAAAAAAACAGCAGATGCTTCTCTGTTGATCAACCCGTCAAATCTGAGGAATATGATATAAGCTTCGCGATGGATGACGCATCTTAGTCACGAATTATGGCAATCATTACAAAACTTTTCTGAAAGACCTTTTTCATTCTCCTCTTTAGAACTAACACAGCCACTCTTTTGTTTTGTTTTATTTTATTTTTGTAAAGAAAAAACAAAAAAACCGATCATAAGCTTTTTAAGCTTGTCGTCAAGGCGTTGGTCGTAAAAACGTTAAAATGATGAAGTAGGAAAATAAGTAAGGCTTTTATTTCATGAGCGCAATTTCAACTGAGTCACGCCACGTTTATCTGGCTGCCTTACAATCTACGCTGGGTGTCTATAAATGTCTTGACAAGTTGCGTCAATGTTAAGTCAACATGTCATGTGAAAGATTAATCCAGGATGATTGGTCTTAAAACGATAAAAAAACTACAAATTTGGTCATGATGTGCCACTTGCTTCTCAGCCTCACATGGTGCGGTTTACAGACCTCCTATTTTCCTCATCAAGTAACGATACGTTGTTATCTGCAAAGTTTAGTCGACTTTTCAATCGTTCAGTGAAACTAAAATATGATGAGAACAGAAGCAGCTACCAATAGCTCAGAGAACGCGACTGATTCATCAAGAATTCTTCCTTCCAAGGCAGAAGGCATCGTATTGTGCGCCGCATTTATTTTGACATTTGTATTTATTGTTGTAGGAAACTTGCTCACCACTGTTCTGTTTGCAGTAGACAGGAGCCTTCGTAAGAGAAGTTTGTTTCTAGTCATCAATATGGCGTTTGCTGATCTGATGTTAGGAATCCTTTCGCTACCTATCTACATTTACAATGTTGGTTACAGTTTTGAACTTTGGAAAGGTGGTTGGTCGATGTCTTTGTCAATTTTCTACGCAATCGTTGATACCTTTTTGTCGCAGGCGTCGTTAATTTCTGCAGCTTTCATATCTGGTGAGAGATTTTATGCGATTTACTGGCCGTTTAAACACCGAACACTGTCAATGCGAGAATACCGTATTATTATTTTTACTGTGTGGGCACTGACTCTCGTCATCACCGCCCTCTTCAGTGCAACACATCTCTTGTTTTCATTTAAACGTTCTATGTATTATTGGACGCCATACGTCTTGATTCTAACAGTCATCATATGTGGTTGTAACATCGGCATTTGGAGAAAGTTTCGAAACGGAAATATCGCTTCACAACAGCAAAACAGAGACTCGCGAAACAAACGCTTAACAAAGACCTTGCTATTTGTGTCTGTTCTTGCTTTGCTAAGCTGGATCCCTTTAGTTATTTTGAACGGTTTAATTTTTGTGTATGATGTCCAAATACCGTGGAAATTTTATGACCTGGTGAACGTTATAAATTACTCCAATTCGTTTGCGAATCCAGTTGTGTACGCATTAAGAATACCTGAGTTTAGAGAAGCCCTGGTTTTGTGCTGTTTAAGAAAACCAGCGGCACCAAACATGGTAAATGTTAATAGAAGAAGTAAGAAGATTTCGGCGACAGAGCTCAGAACTTTACGAACAGACAACAGTCTCCTACAGCTGAAGTTTAAACAGGAAGTTCTGGATACCAAAGTTTAGAAACTCTGAATTGATAATGTAGATTATACGCTCTTGAATTGTAAAGCCACAGCTAAACTACAAGAAAATTTTAACTTGGTTCAGGACCATGTAACATATAAACTACTATTTAACAAATTTCTAACCAGCTTAAGGCAATAATGCATGGCATGTTAAGTGTGCGATTTCTTAACCCACAGTTATTCCGCTGAATAATTTTGCGGTTGGTAAAAATTATGTACCTCTTATTAACCGCGCACGAGGTCTGTATGGGAGAATCTTGACCTAGGTCGTGAGTACAGACCGAACGCAGTGAAGTCTGTACACACCGGAGGTCAAGATTGGTTTATAAAATGTGTATTGCATGGCACAAACAAGGACAATTTGATTCGTTTAATGTAACTGGTTTGTACTAGCTGACATTTTGCTTGCTAACGGCGATGAGCTCAATCTAATTCTGCCAAAGTCTGCTCGTCTTCTTTCCTTTTTTTTCCCATCAGGCTTTTTGGCTCTTCCAAAAATAAATATTGTTAGATGAAAATAGTCAATGATTTTGTTTTAGTTTGCATCTCTTTCACCGCAAAACATTACCGGTCTAGATGCCGGTTTAGATAGGAAAATCTACAATCATGGACAAAAGCAGTTGAGACACTCCCCGAAAAAGACCTGTTTCGTCTCTCCAATTTTCACATTTCGACCCCCTCTCCCCTTTTCAATGTTGTAACCACATGACAGTGTCTACGGCGCGTATTTCAACATTGAAAAGGGGGAGAGAGGGGTTTGGCTGTCGACAAAAAAGATGTTTTTTGAAATTATGGAAGGACGCCGATAGAAAGTGTTTGTTTTGCTCAACTGTGTCAACACTTTTGTTAATGATTGTAGACCGCTTTCAATATCGATTTCAGCCAATCCAATTCGTGAATTTGGTAGTTCCCAGTCCTTATGAGACAGAGCCATATAATAAATGTAAGTAAGAGAATTTGGGCTGGTGTCTCTGAACAAATCACAAACCTTGTGCTCTTCTGACATCGTCTTTCGAAAACTTATGTATGGCAATGCCTTCCGTGCAAGTGGTGTTTTTACAGCTCACCAAACAGGGCCCTCCGTTAACACAAAACTTCCCATTCTTTCGCTTGTTTCTGTCAGCTGCTGTGATGGCTGGGAGGTTTTACACACCAGTTATGACGTCAACGGTCCTAATTTGCATATTTTGACCGCACGCGGAATGTCGCACATTTTTGATTCGAATTAGCCGACTTCGAAGCAGGAAAAAAAAAATTATTGCGCGCTTGTCCGAAGACCAAAATCAAAAATTACCAAGCAAAGAAACATAGACTTCAATATTTTAGGATAAAAAAGGTGGGGAAAAATTTCATTTCATTCAAAAATTATCAAATATAGTTAAATTTGATTTAGAAACAAAACTTTTTTGTATGCTATACTGAAAAGCTATCCTCCTTATGCATATTTTAATTGTATAATTTCTCAAGTAAGGAAAAGTTTACAGAGATCACATAAGTTTTAACATACGACTTATTTTTAGACAAGAAAAACTAAAGAGATCACATAAGGTTGTAACTCTTAATTTATGAAAAAAAGATCTTTATTTAAACGAAAGAATACTCGCAAGAGGAACGCTGTTCCTCATACATGTTAAGATGAAAAATCTTATTTTAAAAACCATTTCTAATATATGTATATAACTTTATTTCTACTTGTAGTCAGCATATCACTAGTACATAGAATTAAAAGTATATTTTTAAACCTTATGCATGTCAGTTTCTTGTTTTGTTTTGTTTTGTTTTGTTTTTTTCTCATGCCGCCACCTTACAAATCAAAATCCCATTTCTTTAAATTTCCCGGGAAATAAATTTCACTACCTAGCCAGTTTGGATCAGTCAAAGGATTGTTTTTCAATATCTAACTCGCATTCAAAGAAACTTTCGTTTATCATCTGAGTGGATCATATCTTACTTAATGGTACTTCAGCAGACCTACTCACCTACCTCTCACAGCATTTTCGTACGCGCCATCATCATTCACCTGGCCTTCGACGAGTATCAAAAATAGAACGAACAATCCCATTTGTAATAAACCAACTGACTCCATCCATCATACACCGATTTCCACCTGGATATCAATTCCTCCACCTGGCCTCCTTAGAGCCTTTCGTCGAGTTTTTCTTCATATTCTAGCTTCAATCAAACCCTCCACACTTGCCTTTCTTCACTTCGTTCAACAATTCAAACGAAATGGCTGCCGCTGACCACTATTACTGTAGGGTCTTACGTTACGTCATACAGATCACGCAATGATGGCGTGATCTTGTGAAAAACTTTTTACGCCTCGCAAACCACTTAGCGACTTGCGAAAAAAACATTTTTTTTTTCGTCAAAGTTTCGTTAGAATATTTGAAAGTAGTAAGACGAAGGAAACTACATTCCACACAAGGTATTTTTTGTTTATCCTTTTTTCCCACTAACAAGTTTTAAACTTCTTTCCTATTTATTTTTCGTAACACACATTCCCCCAAATTGTTATTTTGTTTTTTCGTCCCTTCCCCAGCTCCTTTTTATTATTCCATCGCTGATACAGCATACTTTTCTAAGATCCATTCTCTCATACGCCCAGTTTTATTATCATTTTTTCCTTTTCATACATTTTTCTCTCATTGTTCTTCCGTAATCTCCGTTGCCTCAGCGTTTCTTTTCTACAAGGACTCGGGACGAGGATGTCGGGAATTGACCTGGTACCAGGTTAGAAACATCCTCGCTCAGTTGTGCTTTGCCCCTGACGACTCACAACCGTTAGGAGCCTTGGTGCCGATGCATCCTTCTTTCCTTTGCCCGGCAGGATGGTTTCCATTTCTCTCCATCTTTATCAGTCTTGAACCTTTTGTCGATACTTCGTTTCCTCGACCTCTACTCCTCAATCCAACTCCTTTAATAAAAAAATAATACAATTGGCTCATATTAATATGTATAAGAATTATATACCCCTATTCTTATTCCCCATTTTAAACCTCTAATGCAAAAAAGATTTTAATATTTTTATATTCCTCCTCTACAATATTTACTTTTGAAACCGGTCCCAGATCCCCAAGACAGACAACCAACTCCTTCCCCACCCTCAACCCTTATCAATAAACTAACCATAAACCGGATTTTACCTTGCCCTCTTTTTCAATATATTCCCAGGCAAATATTATTACATTTACTACAACCTACATTTAAAGGGACACAGTCAGCTGGAGCACATGCGCATTAGATGTTATTTCGTAGCTAATTTGCCTATCACAGAGACGCGATCCATACTGTTTTTAGCCAAATATGATAAAAATAGCATCATAGAATGAGTAAAAGCACACTCAAAAACAGGCTATTCAGTAAACGATTGAAAATCAAGCAAAACACTGTGAAGATTAAAGCGGATGTACTTTGATTTCAGGTTGAGATGAACTTTTTTCAAAGTGAGAAAACTAGTGTCCAGGTTAGCGCGGTCCCAAAGCTGACTTTGTCCCTTTAAGAACGAAAATTGAAATGAAAAATAGTTCCTTTCTATTTATATGCCCAAGCAAATATCATCACATTTCCTGCAAACACCATTTGCGAACTAAAATATAAATGACATTGTTTCCTTTCTATCTCCACCCTTTTCCCTTCTAGAATATTTTCCCTTATAAACTATTTCCTGACCCCTAAACGAGGTAACCCGAACCCCAATATTTTTTCCCCACTCCAGATACCTCCTTTATTATTTTCCCACCCCCTTCGCACCATCCCACCCAACTTTCTAAGCTTGTACTATATAGTCCCAAGGAAAATTTTTGCTTTATCTCTTACAATTCCTTTGAATTTTAAACTTATCCCAAGGGAATTTTCTACCCAACCCTTTGGCCCTAAACTAACCCCAAAGAGGATTTACTCTTAGACCTTACCTGAAAATAACCCTAAGAAATCGATTTACCCTGCTCCCAAACCCTTAACCTAACCCAAGATATATTTTTGTCCCAACTAAACGGAAAATTTTCCGACCAACCTTCAGACCTAAAACTAATCATAAGAAAATACCTGACATCAAGAAAATTTTTACCACGACCATCAAGCAAAATTAACCCTTGGCTAGAATTTTCTTACCCTGCCTGTTAATACCCTTTTACCTTTTGTACAGCTACAACAACTTAACCTCTCATGGAACTAGATCACATCCCAACTTAACAGTTTTTTAACAACCGCATATGGTAACAATCAAGACAGCTTATTACTAATGAACGCCTGCAACTTTTCCACTCACTTAATGGAGACGTCTTCTACCCCATCCTAACCTGGTCCACCCACATTCAGCAACTTTTCTGGAAGAAACCAACAACAGACAATGACTCTTTCCAACTTACGTTATTTTTCATTGGCAATGTCTGTCCACCAGAATTAATAGCAAAATGGGTCCTGACCTCTCAACATTGGGCTTCACATTTCAAAGGAGAAAAGAGAGCGAGGCAGGTTGACCTCATTTTGCTAAACTTCACTTCTAAAGCCAACATCTGGTTCTATTTTGACATTCACCACGGTCAATGGCTATATCTGAATGGAGAAAAAATAAATTCAATCAACCAATAATAGTTTATAAATTCGTATACACGGAACAGTCTTGTTTACTGCAATCTGCATCAGCCATATTAAATTATGCACAACACTGGTAACTATGCTTTCTCATTATGCTGATGGACAAGAAAGATAATAATAACAACTAACTGACCAAATAAGCTGTCCCTCATACACGAAACTCACCCTCTCTAGCTATTTTGACATAATATACGCCCACTACCCAGACTATAATACCCTATTTTACATATTCACACCCTTCATACGCAAATAAAACAAACCTATATAGCTAACCCCGTTAAATAAAAATAACCATAACACAACAACCACCATAATTACCCCTTAAATTGCTGTTTTCCATGTAGAGAAAAATTCTCCTACCCTTACCCTCATAGAGATTTATTACCCCACCCCAAGGACCCATGCAAACCCCTAAAGTATTTCAACCAGACCCTTCATCAAACCTTCAGCATTTATTGCGCTATCTTTCACTCAATTTTCTTAATTCTGCAAATATTTTGTTTTCTATTAATTTATTTCCTATCATTATATTTTATTTATTTACTTATTTTATTTTATCTAATTTTAATTAATTAATTTTTTTGTTGTTCTACCTCGTGGTTGACGTGGCTGCATTGTAGTTTGTTGGTCCCTCAACGTTAGTGCAAGATTTAGCAACTAACCTTTACATCTTATTTTTGAATAATTTCCGCCTACGCCCCCCCCCCCCTCCCCCTAACCCCACCAACACACTTAACTTCAGAAATTAAACCAACCCTTGCAAACCTTGAAGTGCCTTTCCACGAAACCACCAAACGTCTTCCTCACCACCACTACCTAACTTCCCTTCCATATCAATAACTTAAACTTAAGGTACTGAACATTTTTACCCACTTTCCTTACTATTTCATATGCTCATGGTTGCTTTGATTTAACATTTTTTTTCCTCGAACTATTTCATTTCTTCAACACAATTGAGCTGGAGTGTGCTGTGTTTCAGAGGTCGCTCCCTCGATTTTACCACTAACCTAAACGTTAATCTTTTGTCTATTTTATTTACATCCATAGGCATTCCCACCCTTGCATACATTTTTTTTTCTTTTTACCCACTGATCACGAGATTTTTAGTCAGTGGAGTAGGAACCCACATTCTTGGGATTCCATATATCAACACCAAAGGAAGCCACGAAGGTTGCTAGTGAAACTACTGACTAATATACTTAATACAAAATGAAAGGATTCCTTTTCCAACATAACTCAGATTTTATTACCATGCCACATTACCTTATACTTAGTATAATATAAGGTCGTGTTCTACTGGGATCAACCGTTTCGACTGGAACCGGTTTAATTTGGGTTGATACGTGTGACGTTTCTCAATAGATCACTTTCCTAACCATTTATGGTTGAAACGCGGTAACTCCTGGAAACAGTCCTCACGCGAGCTACAATCACGCGGCATAATCACGAAATGCTTTTTGAACTGTTTCAACCTGGTTTGAAGCCGGTTCAAAAAGCCTTGAGCAACCAAACCAGCCAAAAACGGTTTTCCCCAAATAGAAGACGAAAAAACCCACCAGCAAGAAACAGTTAATCCCAATAGAACACGACCTAAATGTATTGTATGTATTTTGCGTTTTTTTTGTTCTTTTTTTTTCGCTTGGCTAGTTAGGCTAGGAGCGTGTTCCTAAGTCGCTAAAAGGACAATTACTAGCCCAAGAACAAGTTCAGCACACTGTGTAACATTGAAATTTCATTCCAAGTTTATCTTTAATGATTGGCGTATATTAAGGAAAAAGGTGACTACATGTCAATTGATGCCGTCAAACATTGTTAACTCCTTCGGCTTTGGGTATTAGCTGTTTCCTCGACAAGTTTGAAAATTGAAGGCATCGCACGATACAGCACTTACACCTTGCTTTCACATAACAGACGTTCTCAAAGTTGTAATTAATTATTACTCGGGCGTCCGTAGGAAAGCCTGAGTCATAAAATGCAAGCGATTTGGTCGCCAAAAGGGGTCATGGTCCCAGGCGTTCCATGCGTAGACCGTGGAAACTGGGGACGAGAAACGCGACACTGCTCGCTCTTTGTGACAGACTGCGGTATTTTGCGAAGAACGTTTTAGCAAGAATCGCGCCTTATACGTTCATCTCACATACAGAGATGTCGATCGTTTTCGGAAAGGGTCGGTCCACCAATTATATTGCTTGAAAGCCAGCCTGGTAAGCAAAGTTCACGCTCGAAATATTTTAGCTATAGCGCTGTTAATTTTCACTTCCACTACAAAACTCATAACCTCTATCGCTCGATTGGTCGATGCTACGAGGTCTTTTTTACAATCAACTTCCTGTTTAATGTTTTGGAAAATTAATTATACAGTTTTATTAAAGGGAACTATTTACACACGTTTGAGATAACCGTCAGTTCTTTACAAACTTTTCCGTAAAACCACCATGGAGTATATGAATAACAAGCTTACTCGTTCACTGTTTTAGGGGAATAAAATGAAGCAAAACATCCCAACCATCATTTGAAAAAAAAAACAGCAGATGTTTCTGTGTTGATCAACTTGTCAAATTTGAGGAACATGACATAAGCTTCGCGATGGATGACGCAACTTAGTCACGATTTATGGCAATCATTATAAAACTTTTCAGAAAAATATATTTTTTCCGCGTCTCTCAAACTAACACGGCCACTCTTTTGTTTTGTTTTATTTTTGTTACGAAAAAACAAAACAACCGATCTTAAGCGTTTTAAGCTTTTCATAACGACGTTTTTCGCAAAAAAGTTAAAATGATGCAGTGGGGAAGTAAGTAAGGCTTTTATTTCATGGGCGCAATTTGAAGTCATGTACAGAAAAGCATCCTGCCGTTGTTGATTCTTTGTTCCTGTCACGTTTATCCGGCTGCGTTACAATCTACGCTCATTATTAGCAAGCGAAATAATACAATTGAAACAAGCGATCAATAATATTTGGAATAACTATCAAGCCCAACATGCACGAATTGAGGACCTATCTTGAAGTCCCTGTGTCGTTTTCTTTTGGCAGAAAGACCGTAGTGTCAACCTCATGTCCGTGTTGAAGCCGGTAAACACTGCAGCAAACGTATTAAGTTGCACATGGGTGTCTATAAAGTCTTGACAAGTTGCGTCAGTGTAAAGTCAACTGAGACATGTCATGTGAAAGATTAGTCCACGGTGATTAGTCTTAAAACGGTCAAAAAACTACAACTTTGGTCATGATCTGTCACTCGCTCCTCTTTCTCATATATTGCGGTTTACAGAACTCCTATTTTTCCCATCAAGTAACGATACGTTATTATCGGCAAAGTTTAATCGACGTTTCAATCGTTCAGTGAAACTAAAATATGATGAGAACAAAAGCACCGACCAATAGCTCAGAGAACGCGACTGGTTCATCAATAATTGTTCCTTCCAAGGCAGAAGGCATCGCATTGTGCGCCGCATTTATTTTGACATTTGTATTTATTGTTGTAGGAAACTTGCTCACCATTGTTCTGTTTGCAGTAGACAAGAGCCTTCGTAAGAGAAGTTTGCTCCTAGTCATCAATATGGCGTTTGCTGACCTGATGCTAGGAACTTTGGTTCCACCTATGTTCGTTTACGTTGTCGGGTTTGAATATCAGTTTTGGTCTGCCGGATTGCCGATGTATTTTACAGCTTTGCGCCGAATCGTTTATACCTTTTTCTCGCAGGCCTCCTTAACTTCAGCAGCTTTCATATCTTGCGAGAGATTTTACGCCACTTATTGGCCACACAAGTATCGAAGACTATCATTACGAGCATACCGCATTGTTATTTGTTTGATCTGGGTAGTTTCTCTGGTTTTTGGCGCCATCTTCCCTGCATTGAAGCTCTTTATTTCAAGCAAACACGCTATATATCCTTGCATGGTATACGCCCTGATTGTTATATTCATCATATGTGGTTGTAACATCGGCATTTGGAGAAAGTTTCAACATGGAGGGGTCGCAACACAGCAACCATGCAGAGCCTCGCAAAGCAAACGCTTAACAAAGACCTTGATGTTTGTATCTCTTCTTGCTTTGCTGTCGTGGCTCCCTTTAATCATTTCGATCAGTCTAAAATTAGTCTATCACGTCCAGATACCTAGCCTTTGGTATTACCCGGTGGTAGTTTTGAATATATCGAGCTCCTTTGTGAATCCAGTTTTGTACGGGTTAAGGATTCCTGAGTTCACAGAAGCCCTGGTTTTGTGCTGCTCTAAGAGGTCAGCGGCGCCGATCATTACAGCAACTAAAAGACACAGGAAAATAAGAATAGAGCCCGGTCTACTACAACTGGCGTTTGAACAGGAAGTGATGGATACCAAACTGTAGTGAAACGAGACAATACAACGTCTAGGTTGATACTGCAGGTTTTACTTTCTAATATTTCATAACAAAACATTGTTTTGAACATTGTTAATAAATCATGCTAATATTTGATTCTACGGTATGCAATGTTAAAAATATTGTGTATCGTCAGTGAACTCAACAAAAGGTTGAATAAGTGAAACTTTGGATCTCAACTTTATTAGTACAGCATTAATGTACTCCCTATAAACACAGCACAAAGTACAAGAGGTAATTAATTATCTTCATGCAATATCTTGTTACGATGATAGCTGCGAATTAAAATAAACCTCAAAATTAACAAGGATCCCTTAGAAAATTTTTGGGCTTGGCCAACGATTTTTTAATTCGCCTTAATACTAGGTGAACATAACTTTGTAGCTGATCAAAATATACAGTTAAGAAAGAGAATTAGCAGCAGCTATGAATATCATGATAAATAAGGACGAAAATATCAAAAGATGTGTGGCCGTTTCTACATCTGTAATAGGAACCGTATTCCTTGAAGAAGTGTACTGAGTTTTCTTTAAATATAATTTTGTAGAGGCCTGAGTTGAAGTTTGGTGACTAATTTATGACCGCTGAAGCATGTAACTCCCAGAAGAAATTCAGCGAAAAGAGAACTTCATGTCCACACTCGTCATGTGCGGACTTTTAAACTGTACTGATCATCCCGCTTCCGAAACCATTTCACTTTCTACAAAATCTCATGCAGCTTTCTAAGTAAGTTTTGTCCTTCGATTGAAAATAATGTACTTTTCTAACCATTTACGGTTGAAACGCGGTAACTCCTTGCAATAGTCCTCACGCGACCTACAATCATGCGTTTTGAACTGTTTCCCCCAGGTTTGAGGCCGGTTAAAAAAGCCTTGATCAAGCAAAGCAACAGAAAACGGTCTTCCCCCAATAGAACACGAAAAGACCCAACAGCCAGAAACGGTTGATCCCAATAGAACACGACCTAAATGTATTCTATATATATATATATTTTTTTTTTTTTTTTTTTTTTTTTGCTTGGCTAGTGAGGCTAAGAGAGTGTTCCTAGGTCGCTAAAAGGACAATTACTAGCTCAAGGACAAGTTCAGCGCACTGTGCAACATTGAATTTTCATTCCAAGTCCATTTGTTTTACCGAAACTGAAATTTAAGACAAAGAGAGCGCCAATGGTTATTTGATGGTCATTATTCAAATTTGTGGGCCATAAAATGGACAACGAAAACAGATGCCGCATCTCTATCACTTCATTAACACTGGGCCGCTAACAATGTGCACTCAATTGCCAATCTAACTCTAAGTTGCATGGTAAAATCAACTCCAAATCTCTAAGTTTACTTTCCCCGTCGGAAAGACTTATAACCATAACTTATAAACTCGAGTTAATAGAGAATTAAGCTGTAAGGTATGGTTCCTCAATGGTAAATACTTCTCGGAAATTCAAGATCAAACAAGACATTGAGTTAATATGATTCTGTTCCTTATTCTTTTGTAAAGTTAGAACGGCAAATATTTCCTTTTTAAACTAAAATGTTTAATTACGTGCGCCGCCAGAGACTAAATATCGAGGATTAGCTTGTGACAGATGGCAATTCACGAACGCAGCAAAATTAGAAAGCCACAGTAGGTCTGGTGGATATATCTGCTGTTTTCGCTTATAAATCGCTCTGCACATGTAAATCACTTTATACATGTATTTTGTAAAAAGAAAAATGTCGAAGACTCCTAATGTCAATGGATTGCTGAAGAACTCCATGAACTATAAAAAGTAATTATTCATACAATATTCATATTCATTCATATTTATGACGTACCCCTAACGTCAATGGATTGCTGAAGAACTCTATAAACAATAAAAAGTTAATATCCATGCAAACCAAACAACTACATCTATTAAATTATCAATGACTTACCTAGCTGTTGATTAGGCTATTCTTCCTTCCTTTTTAACTCAAAGAATAATTGGCTGAGAAACTAAAATAAAATGAGACATTTAACAATCGCGTAACAGCAAAATACTCGAAAATGCAGATAAAAATTCACAATATCCCTAGAATTTAAGTAGGAACCTGTCTCAAAATACAGTTCTGTGATATTTCCGTGTAAAGTTAAACAAATATACCAGCATTTTTCTTGCAAAAGGAATATGAAAGTCAGGATAATTTAGTACCCAGAAATGAGTGCTATTTTGATTGAGGACTTCCATTGCATTTTTTTGCAAAAATTTATTTCATACTGAGTTTTAAAAGCAAATAGTTTCTAACCATTTCAAGAAATTCAAATTTAGTCTAGCGAGAACAGTGCATAAAAGCTGCGGACTTTTGATTGGTTAACCATTAACAATTCGCGTACATCAAGGAAAAAGTTGACAATATGCCACTTAGTGCCGTCAGACGTTGTTACGTAAACGCCCACGGTTTTGCGCATGAGCTGTTTCCTCGTCACGAGACAACACTTCAGACCTTGCTTTCTGTCAAAACTAACCTTCTTAGACTATTTTTTATGGATAACATTTTAAATTTTGAACATTTTAGCCTTAAATTTTGTTTAGAATGCTCGTGTAAACTTTCCAATGGATCTCCAATATGGTTGCAGTATCCTCATTATAATTTTGCATTGTACATATAGATCTGAATTGGAATTAGTGTTCAACAGAGCTTCAAGCTGCTCAAGCTATTGTTTTAACAAAGGATCGTTTCGCTTTCTCTTTGGTAACAGAGCAGACTTTTATTCCTACTCCAAGTTTCCTCAGCATAAATTTCCTCGATCGATCCATCGATGCTTCGCGATCTTTTTAATTATAAACTGCCTGTTTAATCTTTGAAATAACTAATTCTATAATTTTATGGCCACTAGCGTAAGCAATCCAAATTCCGAGTAACAAAAACAGTTTAAAAAGCTGATGTCACCTAAAATTAGCTTTTCACTAAATTTACCAGTTATTACAACGATGATTAGTCAATTTTAAAACGTGAAATGTCCATTCGTGTTGCCGCCTTAATTCGCTTTTTCTTTCAATCGCCTTGGGTCAAAAATTCCACTTAGCCGATAGTTATTTGCAGTGAGCACAAAATAACAAGGAAATAAACATGTTAAAGATATCGACGAGTTCCACAAAATATATTAGCACGTTTAGCCAGGCAGGCTCAGTGACCCGTTAATAACTGTGTCTTAAAAAGTACCAATACAAGATATAAGCTACAATATAAGCTTTTCTTAAGAGGAATTCATCCATCATTTCTAAGTTTTAATTTAATGATTGGCGTATATTAAGGAAAAAGGTGACTACATGTCAATTGATGCCATCAAACATTGTTAACTCCTTCGGCTTTGGGTATTAGCTGTTTCCTCGACACGTTTGAAAATTGAAGGCATCGCACGATACAGTACTTACACCTTGCTTTCATATAACAAACGTTCTCAAAGTTTTAATTGTTTTTATTTTTTTAATCTTTTTTAATATTTAGCGCTGTTAATTTTCACTTTCCTTACAAAACTCAAAACCTCTATCAATCGATCGGTCGATGCTGCGAGTTCTTTTTTACAATCAACTTCCTGCTTAATGCTTGGGGAAATTAATTGTGCAGTTTTATTAAAGGGAACTATTTACAGACGTTTGAGATAACCGTCACTTCTTTACAAACTTTTCCGTAAAACCACCATGGAGTATATGAATAACAACCTCACTCATTTAAAACTTTTCTTTAAAACATGTCTTGACAGGTTGCGTTAGTGTAAAGTCAACTGAGACATGTCATGTGAAAGATTAGGAAAATACTTGCAAGAGGAACGCTGTTCCTCATACATGTTAAGAGTGCCTGCCTGCAAGAATCAGACAAATTCTTAATTTCGCAGCAAGGGTCGAAAATTCGATTTCGCTCATATTCTTATGGTAGATAGGCTAAGGCATGACAAAAACTACTGGATAGTTTTTTTGGCAAAATATCCTTTTATTTCAAAGAAATATGCAAATTACCAAATTCCGTTAAAATCGTCATTTGACGCACCATTTTATTAAGCAAGTTTAAGAGCCTCGCATGCAAAACCACATCATTCTTCCGTCTTTAAAACACTCAAATATTTTTGTGCAGTGTTTAAATGTGTACTGGGTTGATTTAAGGGAATGTTGCGTTGTCTTTTTGGGTGCAAAATAATTAAATTTCGAAGACATGTATTTCATTTACTTAAAAGTACTTCGTGAATATAATTAATTTTCACCATGTGCGAAACCTTCAGATAGATTAAGCTTCTGGTGGTTGATTCGCAGAAGGATGGTCCACAGATTCCTGTAAAAATTTCTTTGGGCAAATGATTGTGAGCGACGCGAGAGCTTTTCAAAGTAGGTCAAAAACGCAAATATCTGACCATCCGTCGTCAAATTTCAATTTACGGGTTAGACATATATTTTAGCATGCGCCACATGACTTGACCTATAATAAGTTGAAATAGACACAGAGCTGATAATTTTGATAATGTTCTAACCTTATTTGTTGTAAAAGGCAGGTCCAAAGCCGATTTGACGTGTTTGTAGTCGATCTCTCACCATTCGTTGTTCACAAAGCAGAAGTTTGCTTTTGTTTACACAAGGATAACATCCGATGTAGATCGCTTACGGTCAACCTATTATCGGTCGAATACCATGAATCTGTGACCATCTTTCTGCGCATATGAACATCACTGCATCTAAGTCAAAAACGGCTGAGTCATTTGTAGATAGCTGCTTGCTTTGCACTGCGCCAAAATATTACGTTTGATCGATCGCATCGCTGACCATTGCTGAAAAGCGTGTCGGCGCAGCACAATCTTATAGCCGTTATTTGTTCGTCACGCAATGCTGTCACGGCATATGCTGCACATTTTGATCTATTTTGTATAGCGCACTCTCAGGATAAGTGAAACAATTTAGTCATTGTTCATCTGTTTGTTCATATATGTAATAATATGTGTATATTTAAATAATCGTATTCTATAGTGTACGTGGCCTCGCTCCAAATCACGTTTGTTGTACTTTCTGATGTTTCAGACAACAGCTGATAAAGCTAGTACCTGTACTCACTAGAATTTTAAAAAAATCGTCATAAACAAATTATAGATCAATGAAGCAAGAACTAGCTGAAATAAAAATAGGAAATCACAACGAGTCTAATTCGTGAGAAAAACAGACTACATTTAATTAGTAATTACGTGAGTAAATAACCCTGGCCATGCTATTTTATTTGGCGTATTTTGTTTGCTCAGTGGAGGCATTGGTATGTTTGTAACAGAAAATAGAGGACTGTTGTCAGTACAGTCCAAAATTATTGTCAGTAAAATATTGTAAATAAAACACCTATTGACCGGTTACCTCTGCGGCCACCATTTGGTCGTTCCGATAAGGGTTTCATTATTGTCTTTACCCCTATTAAGCGGCCACCTAAAATTCAAAAACTTTATTTTGGAAAGAGCGATGGCAGATAAGAGTCTAAAATTGAAGGTGCATGACGAGTGATAATTCAAACACACGTCTATCATGATTGTCTTGAATTGAATCCATGTTCACCAAGAAATTTATAACCCGATAGTGAAAAATTAAATATTTAAGGTACACCAACCTCTATTTAAGCGGCTAGTCCCATTAAGCGGTCACCACCCATTTCCCCGAGGGTAGTCCACTGTATTACATGTAAACCAAAAATAATTGCACAGCGCGAAAAGACCTAGGTATGAGTCTAGTGTTACAGTATTTCGCAGGGCATATAGGTAGCGGTGGTCGAGTAAAAGATAACAACAGGGGCAATGGTAAACTATTCATTCTTTTCATTTCTTAATTTAATCTCTTCTTACTCAACACGATTGTGTGCTCCCAGTGGTTCCAAGCCTTACGGAGCTTTAGGATTAGTCTTAGGATAGAAATTGTCCTACCCCTAGCCCCTAAAATGGGATGACAGCATTGCGTGACGAACAAGAACCACTGCAAGCGAGGATTCAAACTATGATGATTAAACGTAATATTTTGGTGTAGTGCAAAGCAAGCAACTATCTACAAATGACTTAGCCGTTTTTGACTTAGATGTAGTGATGGTCGTATGTGTCGAAAGAGGGTCACAGATTCATGGTATTCGACCATTAAATAAGTTGACAGTTGGCGATGTACATCGGACGTTATGTAAACAAAAGCAAACTTCTGCTTTACGTGCGACGAATGGTGAGAGAAACACGTCAAATCGGCTTTGGACCTGCCTTTTACAGCAAATGAGGTTAGAACATTTCGAAATTATCAGCTCTGTGTCTATTTCAACTTAACATAGGTCAAGTCATGTGGCGCATGCCAAAATATGTCTAACCCGTAAATTGAAATTTGACGAGAGAATGGTCAAATATTTGCATTTTTAACGTACTTTGAAAAGCTCTCGCGTCGCTCACAATCATTTGCCCAAAGAAATTTTTACAGGAATCTGTAGACCATCCTTCGGCGATTCAACCACCAGAAGCTTAATCCATTTGAAGGTTTCGCACATAGTGAAAATTAATTATTTTCACGAAGTACTTTTAACTGAATGAAATACATGTCTTCGAAATTTAATTATTTTGCACCCAAAAAGACAACGCAACATTCCCTAAAATCAACCTAGTACACATTTAAACATTGCACAAAAATATTTGAGTGTTTTTAAGACGGAAGAATGATGTGGTTTTGCATGCGAAGCTCTCAAACTTGTTTAATAAAATGGTGCGTCAAATGGCGATTTTAACGGAATTTGGTAATTTGCATATTTCTTTGAAATAAAAGGATATTTTGCCAAAAAACTATCCAGTAGTTTTTGTCATGCCCTAGCCTATCTACCATGAAAATGTAAACGAAATCGAATTTTCGACCGTTGCCGAGTTATTTCCCATTTTTATGGACAGGGACTCTTAAGATGAAATATCTTATTTTAAAAACCATTTCTAATATATTTATGTAACTTTATTTCTACTTGTAGTCAGCATATCACTTGTACATAGAATTAAAAGTATATTTTTAAACCTTATGCATGTCAGTTTCTTGTTTTGTTTTGTTTTGTTTTGTTTTTTTCTCATGCCGCCACCTTACAAATCAAAATCCCATTTCTTTAAATTTCCCGGGAAATAAATTTCACTACCTAGCCAGTTTGGATCAGTCAAAGGATTGTTTTTCAATATCTAACTCGCACTCAAAGAAACTTTCGTTTATCATCTGAGTGGATCATATCTTACTTAATGGTACTTCAGCAGACCTACTCACCTACCTCTCACAGCATTTTCGTACGCGCCATTATCATTCACCTGGCCTTCGACGAGTATCAAAAATAGAACGAACAATCCCGCTTGTAATAAACCAACTGACTCCATCCATCATACACCAATTTCAACCTGGATATCAATTCCTCCATCTGGCCTCCTTAGAGCCTTTCGTCGAGTTTTTTTTCAGATTCTAGCTTCAATCAAACCCTCCACACTTGCCTTTCTTCACTTCGTTCAACAATTCAAACGAAATGGCTGCCGCTGACCACTATTACTATAGGGTCTTACATTACGTCATACAGATCACGCAATGATGGCGTGATCTTGTGAAAAACTTTTTACGCCTCGCAAACCACTTAGCGACTTGCGAAAAAAACATTTTTTTTCGTCAAAGTTTCGTTAGAATATTTGAAAGTAGTAGGATGAAGGAAACTACATTCCACACAAGGTATCTTTTGTTTATCCTTTTTTCCCACTAACAAGTTTTAAACTTCTTTCCTATTTATTTTTCGTAACACACATTCCCCCAAATTGTTATTTTGTTTTTTCGTCCCTTCCAAAGCTCCTTTTTATTATTCCATCGCTGATACAGCATACTTTTCTAACATCCATTCTCTCATACGCCCAGTTTTATTATCATTTTTTCCTTTTCATACATTTTTCTCTCATTATTCTTCCGTAATCTCCGTTGCCTCAACGTTTCTTTTCTACAAGGACTCGGGACGAGGATGTCGGGCATTGACCTGGTACCAGGTTAGAAACATTCTCGCTCAGTTGTGCTTTGCCCCTGACGACTCACAATCGTTAGGAGCCTTGGTGCCGATGCATCCTTCTTTCCTTTGCCCGGCCGGATGGTTTCCATTTCTCTCCATCTTTATCAGTCTTGAACCTTTTGTCGATACTTCGATTCCTCGATCTCTACTCCTCAATCCAACTCCTTTAATAAAAAATAATACAATTGGCTCATATTAATATGTATAAGAATTATATACCCCTATTCTTATTCCCCATTTTAAACCTCTAATGCAAAAAAGATTTTAATATTTTTATATTCCTCCTCTACAATATTTACTTTTGAAACCGGTCCCAGATCCCCAAGACAGGCGACCAACTCCTTCCCCACCCTCAACCCTTATCAATAAACTAACCATAAACCGGATTTTACCTTGCCCTCTTTTTCAGTATATTTCCAAGCTTATATTATTACATTTACTGCAACCTACATTTAAAGGGACACAGTCAGCTAGAGCGCATGCGCATTAGATGTTATTTCATAGCTAATTTGCATATCACAGAGACGCGATCCATACTGTTGTGAACCAGATATGATAAAAATAGCATCATCGAATGACCAAAAGCACACTCAAGAGAGGCTGTTCAATAAACGATTGAAAATCAAGCAAAACACTGTGAAGATTAAAGCGGATGTACTTTGATTTCAGGTTGAGATGAACTTTTTTCAAAGTGAGAAAACTAGTGTCCAGGTTAGCGCGGTCCCAAAGCTGACTGTGTCCCTTTAAGAACGAAAATTGAAATGAAAAATAGTTCCTTTCTATTTATATGATTACGCAAATATCATCAAATTCCCTGCAAACACCATTTAAGAACTAAAATATAAATGACATTGTTTCCTTTCTATCTCCACCCTTTTCCCTTCTACAATATTTTCCCTTATAAACTATTTCCTGACCCCTAAACGAGGTAACCCGAACCCCAATATTTTTTCCCCACTCCAGATACCTCCTTTATTATTTTCCCACCCCCTTCGCACCAACCCGCCCAACTTTCTAAGCTTGTACTATATAGTCCCAAGGAAAATTTTTGCTTTATCTCTTACAATTCCTTTAAATTTTAAACTTATCCCAAGGGAATTTTCTACCCAACCCTTTGGCCCTAAACTAACCCCAAAGAGGATTTTCTCTTAGCCCTTTCCTGAAAATAACCCTAAGAAATCTATTTACCCTGCTCCCAAACCCTTAACCTAACCCAAGATATATTTTTGTCCCAACTAAACGGAAAATTTTCCGACCAACCTTCAGACCTAAAACTAATCATAAGAAGATACCTGACATCAAGAAAATTTTTACCACGACCTTCAAGAAAAATTAACCCTTGGCTAGAATTTTCTTACCCTGCCTGTTAATACCCTTTTACCTTTTGTACAGCTACAACAACTTAACCTCTCATGGAACTAGATCACATCCCAACTTAACAGTTTTTTAACAACCGCATATGGTAACAATCAAGACAGCTTATTACTAATGAACGCCTGCAACTTTTCCACTCACTTAATGGAGACGTCTTCTACCCCATCCTAACCTGGTCCACCCACATTCAGCAGCTTTTCTGGAAGAAACCAACAAGAGACAAAGACTCTTTCCAACTTATGTTATTTTTCATTGGCAATGGTTGTCCAATAGAATTAATAGCAAAATGGGTCCTGACCTCTCAACATTGGACTTCACATTTCAAAGGAGAAAAGAGAACGAGGCAAATTGACTTCATTGTGCTAAACTTCACTTCTAAAGCCAACATCTGGTTCTATTTTGACATTCACCACGGTCAATGGCTATATCTGAATGGAGAAAAAAGAGATTCAATCAACCAATAATCGTTTATAAATTTGCATACATGGAACAGTCTTGTTTACTGCAATCTGCATCAGTCATATTAAATTTTGCACAGCACTGGTAACTATGCTTTTTCATTATGCTGATGGACAAGAACGATAATAATAACAACTAACTGACCAAATAAGCTGTCCCTCATACACGAAACTCACCCTCTCTAGCTATTTTGACATAATATACGCCCACTACCCAGACTATAATACCCTATTTTACATATTCACACCCTTCATACGCAAATAAAACAAACCTATATAGCTAACCCCGTTAAATAAAAATAACCATAACACAACAACCACCATAATTACCCCTTAAATTGCTGTTTTCCATGTAGAGAAAAATTCTCCTACCCTTACCCTCATAGAGATTTATTACCCCACCCAAAGGACCCATGCAAACCCCTAAAGTATTTCAACCAGACCCTTCATCAAACCTTCAGCATTTATTGCGCTATCTTTCACTCAATTTTTCTTAATTCTGCAAATGTTTTGTTTTCTATTAATTTATTTCCTATCATTATATTTTATTTATTTACTTATTTTATTTTATCTAATTTTAATTAATTAATTTTTTGTTGTTGTTGTTCTACCTTGTGGTTGACGTGGCTGCATTACAGTTTGTTGGTCCCTCAACGTTAGTGCAAGATTTAGCAACTAACCTTTACATCTTATTTTTGAATAATTTCCGCCTACACCCCCCCTCCCCCTAACCCCACCAACACACTTAACTTCAGAAATTAAACCAACCCTTGCAAACCTTGAAGTACCTTTCCACGAAACCACCAAACGTCTTCCCCACCACCACTACCTAACTTCCCTTCCATATCAATAACTTAAACTTAAGGTACTGAACATTTTTACCCCTTTCCTTACTATTTCATATGCTCATGGTTGCTTTGATTTAACATTTTTTTTCCTCTAACTATTTCATTTCTTCACCACAATTGAGCTGGAGTGTGCTGTGTTTCAGAGGTCGCTCCCTCGATTTTACCACTAACCTAAACGTTAATCTTTTGTCTATTTCATTTACATCCATAGGCATTCCCACCCTTGCATACATTTCTTTTTTCATTTTACTCACTGATCACGAAATTTTTCATCAGTGGAGTAGGAACCCACATTCTTGGGATTCCATATATCAACACCAAAGGAAGCCACGAAGGTTGCTAGTGAAACTACTGACTAATATACTTAATACAAAATGAAAGGATTCCTTTCCCAACATAACTCAGATTTTATTACCATGCCACATTACCTTATACTTAGTATAATATAAGGTCGTGTTCTACTGGGATCAACCGTTTCGACTGGAACCGGTGTAGTTTGGGTTGATACGTGTGACGTTTCTCAATAGATCACTTTCCTAACCATTTATGGTTGAAACGCGGTAACTCCTGGAAACAGTCCTCACGCGAGCTACAATCACGTGGTATAATCACGAAAATGCTTTTTGAACTGTTTCAACCTGGTTTGAAGCTGGTTCAAAAAGCCTTGAGCAACCAAACCAGTCAAAAACGGTTTTCCCCAAATAGAAGACGAAAAAACCCACCAACCAGAAACGGTTGAACCCAATAGAACACGACCTAAATGTATTGTATATATTTTGCGTTTTTTTTTTTTTTCGCTTGGCTAGAGAGGCTAGGAGCGTGTTCCTAAGTCGCTAAAAGGACAATTACTAGCTCAAGAACAAGTTCATCACACTGTGTAACATTGAAATTTCTTTCCAAGTTTATCTTTAATGATTGGCGTATATTAAGGAAAAAGGTGACTACATGTCAATTGATGCCGTCAAACATTGTTAACTCCTTCGGCTTTGGGTATTAGCTGTTTCCTCGACACGTTTGAAAATTGAAGGCATCGCACGATACAGCACTTACACCTTGCTTTCACATAACAAACGTTCTCAAAGTTGTAATTAATTATTACTCGGGCGTCGGTAGGAAACCCCGAGTCATAAAATCCAAGCGTTTTGGTCGCCAAAAGGGAGTCATGGTCCCAGGCGTTCCATGCGTAGACCGTGGAAACTGGGGACGAGAAACGCGACATTGCTCGCTCTTCGTGACAGACTGCGGTGTTTTGCGAAGAACGTTTTAGCAAGAATCGCGCCTTATACGTTCATCTCACTTACAGAGATGTCGATCGTTTTCGGAAAGGGTCGGTCCACGAATTATATTGCTTGAAAGCCAGCCAGGTATGCAAAGTTCACGCTCGAAATATTTTAGCTATAGCGCTGTTAATTTTCACTTTCACTACAAAACTCGTAACCTCTATCGATCGATTGGTCAATGCTGCGAGGTCTCTTTTACACTCAACTTCCTGTTTAATGTTTTGGGAAATTAATTATACAGTTTTATTAAAGGGAACTATTTACACACGTTCGAGATAACCGTCAGTTCTTTACAAACTTTTCCGTAAAACCACCATGGAGTATATGAATAACAAGCTTACTCATTCACTGTTTTAGGGAAATAAAATGAAGCAAAACATCCCAACCATCATTTGAAAAAAAAAAAACAGCAGATGTTTCTGTGTTGATCAACTTGTCAAATTTGAGGAACATGACATAAGCTTCGCGATGGATGACGCAACTTAGTCACGATTTATGGCAATCATTACAAAACTTTTCTGAAAAATTTTTCTTTCCCGTCTTTCAAACTAACACGGCCACTCTTTTGTTTTGTTTTATTTTTGGAACGAAAAAACAGAACAACCGATCTTAAGCGTTTTAAGCTTTTCATAATGACGTTTGTCGCAAAAAAAAAACCGATTAAAATGATGATAAAATGATGAAGTGGGGAAATAAGTAAGGCTTTTATTTCATGGGCGCAATTTGCAATCACGTACAGAAAAGAACCCTGCCGTTGCTGATTCTTTGTTCCTGTCACGTTTATCTGGCTGCGTTACGATCTACGCTCATTATTAGCGACCGAAATAACACAATTCTAACAAGCGATTAATAATATCTGGAATAACTATCAAGCCCAACATTCACGAATTGAGGACCTATCTTGAAGTCCCTGTGTCGTTTTCTTTTGGCAGAAAGACCGTAGTGTCAACCTCATGTCCGTGTTGAAGCCGGTAAACATTGCAGTCATAACACGCTCGCAGACGCATTAAGTTGCACATGGGTGTCTATTAAGTCTTGACAAGTTGCGTCAGTGTAAAGTCAACTCAGACATGTCATGTGAAAGATTAGCCCACGATGATTGGTCTTAAAACGGTCAAAAAAACTACAAATTTGGTCATGATCTGTCACTCGCTCCTCTTTCTCATACATTGCGGTTTACAGAACTCCTATTTTTCCCATCAAGTAACGATACGTTATTATCGGCAAAGTTTAATCGACGTTTCAATCGTTCAGTGAAACTAAAATATGATGAGAACAGAAGCAGCTACGAATAGTTCAGAGAACGCACTGGTTGGCAGAAGGCATCGCATTGTGCGCCGCATTTATTTTCACATTTATATTTATTGTTGTAGGAGACTTGCTCACCATTGTTCTGTTTGCAATAGACAAGAGCCTTCGTAAGAGAAGTTTGTTCCTAGTCATCAATATGGCGTTTGCTGACCTGATGCTAGGAACTTTGGTTCCACCCATGTTCGTTTACGTTGTCGGGTTTGAATATCAGTTTTGGTCTGCCGGATTGCCGATGTATTTTACAGCTTTGCGCCGAATCGTTTATACCTTTTTCTCGCAGGCCTCCTTAACTTCAGCAGCTTTCATATCTTGCGAGAGATTTTACGCCACTTATTGGCCACGCAAGTATCGAAGACTATCATTACGAGCATACCGCATTGTTATTTGTTTGATCTGGGTAGTTTCTCTGGTTTTTGGCGCCATCTTCCCTGCATTGAAGCTCTTTATTTCAAGCAAACACGCTATATGTCCTTGGATGGTATACGCCCTGATTGTTATATTCATCATATGTGGTTGTAACATCGGCATTTGGAGAAAGTTTCAACACGGAGGGGTCGCAACACACCAACCACGCAGAGCCTCGCAAAGCAAACGCTTAACAAAGACTTTGATGTTTGTATCTACTCTTGCTTTGTTGTCGTGGCTCCCTTTAATCATTTCGATCAATCTAAATTTAGTCTATCATGTCCAGATACCTAGCCTTTGGTATTACCTGGTGGTAGTTTTGAATATATCGAGCTCCTTTGTGAATCCAGTTTTGTACGCGTTAAGGATTCCTGAGTTCACAGAAGCCCTGGTTTTGTGCTGCTCTAAAAGGTCAGCGGCGCCGATCATTACAGCAACTAAAAGACACAGGAAAATAAGAATAGAGCCCGGTCCACTACAACTGGCGTTTGAACAGGAAGTGATGGATACCAAACTGTAGTGAAACGAGAAAATAGAACGTCTAGGTTGATACTGCAGGTTTTACTTTCTAACATTTCATAACAAAACATTGTTTTGAACATTGTTAATAAATCATACTAATATTTGATTCTACGGTATGCAATGTTAAAAATATTGTGTATCGTCAGTGAACTCAACAAAAGGTTGAATAAGTGAAACTTTGGATATCAACTTTATTAGTACAGCATTAATGTACTCCCTATAAACACAGCACAAAATACAAGAGGTAATTAATTATCTTCATGCAATATCTTGTTACGATAATAGCTGGGAATTAAAATAAACCTCAAAATTAACAAGGATCCCTTAGAAAAGTTTTGGGCTTGGCCAACGATTTTTTAATTCGCCTTAATACTAGGTGAACATAACTTTGTAGTTGATCAAAATATACAGGTACGAAAGAGAATTAGCAGCAGCTATGAATATTATGATAAATAAGGACGAAAATATCAAAAGATGTTTGCCCGTTTCTACATCTGTAATAGGAACCGTATTCCTTGAAGAAGTGTACTGAGTTTTCTTTAAATATAATTTTGTAGAGGCGTGAGTTGAAGTTTGGTGACTAATTTATGACCGTTGAAGCATGTAACTCCCAGAAGAAATTAAGCGAAAAGAGAACTTAATGTTTTTGTCCACACACGTCATGTGCGGACTTTTAAACTGTACTGATCATCCCGCTTCCGAAACCATTTCACTTTCTACAAAATCTCATGCAGCTTTCTAAGTAAGTTTTGTCCTTCGATTGAAAATAATGTACTTTTCTAACCATTTACGGTTGAAACGCGGTAACTCCTTGCAATAGTCCTCACGCGACCTACAATCATGCGTTTTGAACTGTTTCCCCCAGGTTTGAGGCCGGTTAAAAAAGCCTTGATCAAGCAAAGCAACAGAAACCGGTCTTCCCCCAATAGAACACGAAAAGACCCAACAGCCAGAAACGGTTGATCCCAATAGAGCACGACCTAAATGTATTCTATATATATATATATATATATATTTTTTTTTTCGCTTGGCTAGTGAGGCTAAGAGAGTGTTCCTAGGTCGCTAAAAGGACAATTACTAGCTCAAGGATAAGTTCAGCGCACTGTGCAACATTGAATTTTCATTCCAAGTCCATTTGTTTTACCGAAACTGAAATTTAAGACAAAGAGAGCGCCAATGGTTATTTGATGGTCATTATTCAAATTTGTGGGTCATAAAATGGACAACGAAAACAGATGCCGCATCTCCATCACTTCATTAACACTGGGCCGCTAACAATGTGCACTCAATTGCCAATCTAACTCCAAGTGGCATGGTAAAACCAACTCCAAATCTCTAAGTTTACTTTCCCCGTCGGAAAGACTTATAACCATAACTTATAAACTCGAGTTAATAGAGAATTAAGCTGTAAGGTATAGTTCCTCAATGGTAAATACTTCTCGGAAATTCAAGATCAAACAAGATATTGAGTTAATATGATTCTTTTCCTTAATCTTTTGTAAAGTTAGAACGGCAAATATTTCCTTTTTCAACTAAAATGTTTAATTACGTGCGCCGCCAGAGACTAAATATCGAGGATTAGCTTGTGACAGATGGCAATTCACGAACGCAGCAAAATTAGAAAGCCACAGTAGGTCTGGTGGATATATCTGCTGTTTTCGCTTATAAATCGCTCTGCACATGTAAATCACTTTATACATGTATTTTGTAAAAAGAAAAATGTCGAACACTCCTAATGTCAATGGATTGTTGAAGAACTCCATGAACTATAAAAAGTAATTATTCATGCAATATTCATGCAATATTCATACAATATTCATATTCATTCATATTTATGACGTACCCCTAATGTCAATGGATTGCTGAAGAACTCTATAAACAATAAAAAGTTAATATCCATGCAAACCAAACAACTACATCTATTAAATTATCAATGACTTACCCAGCTGTTGATTAGGCTATTCTTCCTTCCTGTTTCACTCAAAGAATAATTGGCTTATAAACTAAAATAAAATGAGACATTTAACAATCACGTAACAACAAAATACTCGAAAACGCAGATAAAAATTCACAATATCCCTAGAATTTAAGTAGGAACCTGTCTCAAAATACAGTTCTGTGATATTTCCGTGTAAAGTTAAACAAATATACTAGCGTTTTTCACGGTAGCCGAGCAGCAATTTGTTGATTATTCTGTTTCGGACCAAGCTCATTGTGAATTTTAAATTCTTGCAAAAGGAATATGAAAGTCAGGATAATTTAGTACCCAGAAATGAGTGCTATTTTGATTGAGGACTTCCATTGCATTTTTTTGCAAAAATTTATTTCATACTGAGTTTTAAAAGCAAATAGTTTCTAACCATTTCAAGAAATTCAAATTTAGTCTAGCAAGAACAGTGCATAAAAGCTGCGGACTTTTGATTGGTTAACCATTAATAATTCGCGTACATCAAGGAAAAAGTTGACAATATGCCACTTAGTGCCGTCAGACGTTGTTACGTAAACGCCCACGGTTTTGCGCATGAGCTGTTTCCTCGTCACGAGACAACACTTCAGACCTTGCTTTCTGTCAAAACTAACCTTCTTAGACTATTTTTTATGGATAACATTTTAAATTTTGAACATTTTAGCGTTTTAAATTTTGTTTAGAATTCTCGTGTAAACTTTCCAATGGATCTCCAATATGGTTGCAGTATCCTCATTATAATTTTGCATTGTACATATAGATCTGAATTGGAATTAGTGTTCAACAGAGCTTCAAGCCGCTCAAGCTATTGTTTTAACAAAGGATCGTTTCGCTTTCTCTTTGGTAACAGAGCAGACTTTTATTCCTACTCCAAGTTTCCTCAGCATAAATTTCCTCGATCGATCCATCGATGCTTCGCGATCTTTTTAATTATAAGCTGCCTGTTTAATCTTTGAAATAACTAATTCTATAATTTTATGGCCACTAACGTAAGCAATCCAAATTCCGAGTAACAAAAACAGTTTAAAAAGCTGACGTCACCTAAAATTAGCATTTCACTAAATTTACTAGTTATTACAACGATGATTAGTAAATTTTAAAACGTGAAATGTCCATTCGTGTTGCCGCCTTAATTCGCTTTTTCTTTCAATCGCCTTGGGTCAAAAATTCCACTTAGCCGATAGTTATTTGCAGTGAGCACAAAATAACAAGGAGATAAACATGTTAAAGATATCGACGAGTTCCACAAAATATATTAGCACGTTTAGCCAAGCAGGCTCAGTGACCCGTTAATAACTGTGCCTTAAAAAGTGCAAATACAAGATATAAGCTACAATATAAGCCTTTCTTAAGAGGAATTCGTCCGTCATTTCTAAGTTTATCTTTAATGATTTGCGTATATTAAGGAAAAAGGTGACTACATGTCAATTGATGCCGTCAAACATTGTTAACTCCTTCGGCTTTGGGTATTAGCTGTTTCCTCGACACGTTTGAAAATTGAAGGCATCCCACGACACAGTACTTACATCTTGCTTTCACATAACAAACGTTCTCAAAGTTGTAATTATTTTATTTTGTAATCTTTTTTTAATATTTTAGCGCTGTTAATTTTCACTTTCCCTACAAAACCCATACTTTTGTTCCAATTAAATTACCTTATAATTAGTTAAGTTAAAATTAACCTCTATCGATCGATCGGTCGACGCTGTGAATTCTGTTTTACAATCAACTTCCTGTTTAATGTTTGGGAAATTAATTATACAGATTTATTGAAGGGAACTATTTACACGCGTTTGAGATCACCCTCAGTTCTTTACAAACTTTTCGGTAAAACCACTATGGAGTATATGAATAACAAGCTTACTCATTCACTGTTTTAAGGAAATGAAACGAAGCAAAACATCCAAACCATCATTTGAAACCTTTACTTAAAAGCAAGGGGAAAAAAAAACAGTACATGCTTCTGTGTTGATCACTGACTCGTCAAATTTGAGGAACATGACATAAGCATCGCGACGGATGACGCAACTTAGTCACGATTTATGGCAGTTATTGCAAAACTATTCTGAAAAATATTTTTCTTTCGCGTCTTTCAAACTAACACGGCCACCCTTTTGTTTTGTTTTATTTTTGGAACGAAAAAACAAAACAACCGATCTTAAGCGTTTTAAGCTTTTTATAATGACGTTTGTCGCAAAAAAGTTAAAATGATGAAGCGGGGAAATAAGTAAGACTTTTATTTCATGGGCGCAATTTGAAGTCATTTACAGAAAAGCACCCTACCGCCGCTTTGTTCCTGTCACGTTTATCTGGCTGCGTTACAATCTACGCTCATTATTAGCGACCCAAATAATACAATTCTAACAAGCGATCAATAATATTTGGAATAACTATCAAGCCCAACATGCACGAATTGAGGACCTATCTTGAAGTCCGTGTGTCGTTTTCTTTTCGCAGAAAGACCGTAGTATCAACCTCATGTCCGTGTCGAAGCCGGTAAACATTGCAGTCATAACACGCTCGCAGACGTATTAAGTTGCAAATGGGTGTCTATAAAGTCTTGACAAGTTGCGTCAGTGTAAAGTCAACTGAGACATGTCATGTGAAAGATTAGCCCACGATGATTAGTCTTAAAACGGTCAAAAACTATAACTTTGGTTATGATCTGTCACTCGCTCCTCTTTCTCATATATTGCGGTTTACAGAACTCCTATTTTTCCCATCAAGTAACGATACGTTATTATCGGCAAAATTTAATCGACGTTTCAATCGTTCAGTGAAACTAAAATATGATGAGAACAGAAGCAGCTACAAATAGCTCAGAGAATGCGACTGGTTCATCAATGATTGTTCCTTCCATGGCAGAAGGCATCGCATTGTGCGCCACATTTATTTTGATATTTGTATTTATTGTTGTAGGAAACTTGCTCACCGTTGTTTTGTTTGCAGTAGACAGGAGACT
This sequence comes from Orbicella faveolata, assembly GCF_042242905.1. Taxonomy (NCBI): domain Eukaryota; kingdom Metazoa; phylum Cnidaria; class Anthozoa; order Scleractinia; family Merulinidae; genus Orbicella; species Orbicella faveolata. The sequence continues at coordinate 6,374,643 of NW_028301554.1, forward strand.
TCGTAAGAGAAGTTTGTTCCTAGTCATCAATATGGCGTTTGCTGACCTGATGTTAGGAGTCCTGTCGCTACCTATCTACATTTACACTGTTGGGAGCAGGTTTCAACTTTGGAAAGGGGCTTCGCCGATGTCTTTGCCAATTTTCTACACGATCGTTGATATCTTTTTCTCGCAGGCGTCGTTAATTTCTGCAGCTTTCGTATCAGGCGAGAGATTTTACGCCATTTACTGGCCGTTTAAGCACCGAACACTGTCAATGCGAGCATACCGTATTATTGTTTTCACTGTGTGGGCACTGACTCTCTTTATCGCCGCCCTCTTCAGTGCAACACATCTCTTGTTTTCATTCAAACGTGCTATGCATTATTGGATGCCATACGTCATGATTATAACATTCATCATATGTGGCAGTAACATCGGCATTTGGAGAAAGTTTCGACGCGGAAATATCGCTCCACAACAGCAAAACAGAGACTCGCAAAACAAACGCTTAACAAAGACCTTGCTATTTGTGTCTATTCTTGCTTTGCTGTGCTGGATCCCTTTAGTTATTTTGAACGGTTTAATTTTTGTGTATGATGTCCAAATACCGTGGACATTTTATGACCTGGTGAACGTTATAAATTACTCCAATTCTTTTGCGAATCCAGTTGTGTACGCATTAAGAATACCTGAGCTTAGAGAAGCCCTGGTTTTGTGTTGTTTAAGAAGACCAGCCGCGCCAAACATGGTAAACATTAATAGAAGAAGTAAGAAGACTCCGGCGACAGAGCTCAGAACTTTACGAACTCACAACAGTCTCCTACAGCTGAAGTTTAAACTGGAAGTTCTGGATACCAAAGTTTAGAAACTCTGAGTTGATGTTGTAGATTAGATGCTCTTGAATTGTGAAGCGAAACATATGTTCCGTGATCAGTGAAGCATTGCCAGTTGTGCATAAATTTGTTTACACGCATATTTTGTCTCTTAACTCCATTTGTGCACCGCCTCTAACCACAACTAAACTACAAGAAAATTTTAACTTGGTTCAGGATCATGTAACATATAAACTACTATTTAACAAATTTCCAACCAGTTTAGGACAATAATGCATGGCATGTTTAGTGTGTGATCTCTTAACCCATAATTATTCCACTGAATAATTTTAGACATCATTTTACGGTTGGTCAAAATTACATGTGAGTAAGACAATTTGGGCCGGAAACAAACATTGTACCCTTCTGATGTCATCTTTCGGAAACATATGAATGACAATGCCTTGCTTTTAAGTGGTGTTTTTACAGCTCATCAAACCAGGCCCTCCGATAAAGCAAACCTTCCCGGCGTTCTTTCGCTGGTTTCTCTTAGCTGTCGTGATGGCTAAAAGGCTGTACACACATTGTGACGTCAACGGTTCTTAATTTGCATATTTTGACCGCGCGCGGAATGTCGCACATTTTTTATTCGAATTGCCCAACTTCGAAGCAGGAAAAAAATTATTGTGCGCTTGTCCGAAGCCCAAAATCGAAATTTACCAATCAGAAAAAAAGTAGACTTCAATATTTTGGGGTAAAAAAAAGTGGGCAAAAATCTCATTTCATAGGCACTTCAAGGACATTCGCGCTAATTGTTTCTGCAAATGCTTACAACGCACGAAAATTCACAAGCCGCATCATGCATCGAGTGCGCGCTCACTAATATCAAAGTGCTCTGTGAACAAACTCGTGAATTGAACAGATGAATTAAATTATTTTTTTTGGATTATCTGGTTAAGGGAATTTTGTGGTTGATTTTTATATTTAGAGTACGAGCAGTAGTTCAGTGTTCGCTGATATGGTACCAAAGAAACAAAGTAACATTTGGATAAGATGGTATCACAACAGACCTTTTTCGCTTGGGCAGTTGTCCTATTACAGACCACGTGATATTCTCTAGAGAATTGTCCTTTTATCCATCTAAAAATTATTTATTCATATGCACGCGACTATTTCAAAATTTGAAAGGAAGAATTCTCAAGAGTATCATCACATGGTCTGAAATGGGGCAACAAACCGCCCAGTCGAAAAAGGTCTATTGGCACGATCATGTTATTACATGAAAAAATGAAGAAAATCTATCGATTAGAGGTTTGAATTTTTTGCAAAATGCACCATCGAATTTCGTTCTTTTTAGCTCTTCGTTTATCTGTGCGGCAGTTTCAACTGCCTATTAAAGTGTTACGTTTTGTGAGAATTATCAACGCAACGGATTCACTTGTACAAAATATTGCTAGGAAACTTTGTCTCCGTTGATTCATCTTTGATGTTTTAAGCTAAAAACCCTGGAGACCATGCTGATTTACACGCGCCAATTTTTCAAAATCAGACTAGTTTGCCACATGCTTTATCTCTGAAACGAAGTCCGTGACCCCCAATGTTTCTTCATTTATGAAACAAGTAATTAATGATCTGTCCGCAGTAGAAGTTTGAAGAAAATCTTTCGAGTAGAACATTTTCGCGCGAACGTCCTTAATTTAGCGTTTAATGTTTCAGCATTTGGTTTTCGGATTTTGGAGGTAAGCAAAGCGTTCGTCTTGTTCCTGGACCTCTTTATTTCACCTCGGTACTGATCCGTGCAAGTTTATGAGGTTTGTTATATAGATGCTTCAACCGAAAGCTGAAGGCTAGCTAGATTGGGCTTCAAACCTCTTCAGTTCGCTCTCTCAATAGCTAACTGTAAAGCGAACACGTTTTATTTGGGGGTTCGCGACTGGCTAATAACGGGGAAAACCGGGAATAATTGACTTGGGGGCTAGGAAGACAAACAGTCATTTGCTCTACATGAATTAGAAAACAAATTTTGATTTGCAGATTAGAATCATCTACTCTTTACCTCGAAGTGGAAGGAAATGTTAGTTTGCCTGCTCAAAACAATTAACAGGGTTTTGTTGAAGATAGGCATTTATAACCTTGAATTGCCTTTGTAGGGAAAAAAATCTCGCAGGCGAGAAGCATTAACACTAACCTAAAAAGGTATAGTAGGGCAATGATTTCAAATGAAAATGTCTTGATCCCTCAAAAAATGAAAAGTACACATCTTTCTTGCTGTATCAAGCTAACTGTATTCAAGTTTGTGAAATGTAGTTTCGATCATTATGCTCGGCAGTTTGCCGGTTTTGAGTGACTTTTTTTTTTAGCGGTTTTCAAGAAATTTTGAGAGGTTTCAGTCTGGATTCTCGTAGGCCCAATGCCCCCTATATCGACGAGTTTTTTATTACTGAATTACACATGTCCGATTGTGTGTTACGTTTAATGCTAATTATAAAAGCACTCGTGCTAGTTAGGTATGAGATGGTTATAGCCAACTCAGATCCAAAACGCGCGCTGGTGAAAAAATTGTCTGATATAACGCTAGGGTGATCGGCGACTAGACATTGCATGAGTACATGTATTTTGACATCGTTTGTCTATATTTTCATTGAGTATTTGAATTTGTTTTCCTACATTATTATTAGTTCGAAGAAGCGAATTTTTCATCAACAATTTTAGAAACCAGATGAAGCGTTTTGGCACAACCGTCGCTCAACGTTTTGTGGCGTGTTTTTAACCAGTCAAAAGGATCCTTTGTTTTCCATCGCCGTGCACTGTGAGAACTTTGTAGTCAATCAAAATAAAACATGTCTTAGTGCTCAAGTTGTTGTCGCTACGTTATAAATGAATTGGTTCATGCTTTTAGCTTTGCGAATATCGAGTTATGGATGCACTTTGGAAGTTTGGAGAGCACTCAAGAAGCTACACTTCTCTCTTGCTCTCCAAACTTCCCGCGTGCATCCATAACTCGATATACCCTGCACGCTAAGTATGAACCAATTCTTCAATACGTGGCAAAAAGTCTTGTTTTAACCAGACATGAAAACCGCAGAATTTAACGTGGTGAATATGTAAGAAATAATTCATGATCTTAAAAAAAAAAAAGAAAAAAAGAAAACCATCACCTTTCGACGAGCAAATGTAAATTGGTAGAGACTCCTAGCATGAAGTCAACACACGCCATATTGCTGAATAGAAACAAACTTCCCTTTCAAAGTCTCGGCCTGTCTGAGCGAACGGAATTATGGTGTGCAAGTCTCCTACGACAATAAAAACAAACTCTAACCTACTAACGGAGCACAATGCAATGCCTTATGCCTTGAAAGAAACAATTCTTGATGAAACCGTTGCGTACTCGGAACTTTTGTTTGAAAGCCAATAATCTGAAGCATTTTGCATCTCTAATGAAACATATTGTTGAATTAATCAACGATGATTGTCCCAGAAAAAGCGAAAAAACTACAAAGTCGACCGTGATGTGCCACTTGGTCACCCTTTAAATTTCTCCTGCTGCAATTGAACTTAGAAACCAATAAAAATTTAATCTTCGTAATTTATTCCTCCTCAAAGTTTCATTCCCCCGGCATGTCAAGTTATTTCATATCGCACGGTTCATTTGAAATACAATTATCAATCAAAAATGAAAAACACATTTACCGTTTTGTCAAGGTTGAACACACGTATACGTACATCTTGACAAAGTGCGTCAACTTTGAAAGTATGGTAGACCTAAAGCATAGCGTCTTAATGGAACATTATTCATTTAGTCCTCAGTGATCGGTCTTCAAAAATCGAAAAAGCTACACATTTAACACTTAATGACTGGTCCTGAGGGGAACAGTGCATTTTGTTTCCAGAGAATCTCAATGTGTCCCGAGACGAAGTCGAGAGAAACAAAATTCACTGTTCCCCAAGGGACCAGTCACTAAGTGATTTGTTGTATAGCAAAACCAAACAAAAGCAAATTTTGAAAAACGCGTTGAGATTCCAGCGACAAGATCAGGCCACCTTCGACCAACTGCACGCTCTGATCACGTGCAACAGCGGTCAACTTTTCGTGGATGACAGTGAACTGTTTCTTGTTTGACGTCATCGTTTTTCTTGTTGCCCGCTCATGGCATTTGGCAGTAACCAGTTTCATTGTTAGGTGAATGGGCGCGCTGTAGCAGGAAAAACGCCAGCTATATAACAACTGGCCTTGATGCCACTTGGTCTTCGATTCACTCTTATAAAGTGTGGATTATATAACTCCTATTTCCTGGTCTCATCTACACGTAGTCATCGGCTGAGTTTATTCAGCGTTTCAATCGTTCTGTCAAAACTAAAAAAAAAAAATGAATATTACAGCAGCAGCTAACACTTGCTCAGAGAACGCGACTGGTTCAACCAGAATTGTTCCTTCCGAAGCAGAAGGAATGGCATTGTGCACCGGTTTTATTTTCGAGCTTGCCTTTATTATTGTGGGAAACTTGCTCACCATTGTTCTTTTTGCAGTAAACAGGAGACTTCGAAAGGGAAGTTTGTTTCTGGTAATCAATATGGCGTTTGCTGACCCGATGTTTACTTTAAATTGTCGGGGCTGTTTATCTGTTTTGGCCGACTGAATTCGAATGGATATCTTTGTATATTTTCTCCATAGTCGCTAATCCATTTTTTACATTTGCCTCGATAATTTCTGCGGCTTTTATTTCTGCCGAAAGACTTTACGCCTCGTATCGGCCACTAAAACACCGAACACTGTCAACGCGAGCATACCACATTGTTATATTTATGATCTGGACACTTCGTGTCGTTTTTGCCGCTATCGGCACTGCTTTGAATCTCTTTATTTCAGCTAGACACTCTACATACCTTTGGACGCTATACATCCTGAGTCTAATATTCACCGTGTGTGGCTCTAACATCGCCATTCGTAACAAGTTTCAACAGAAAGCTGTAGCCACACGATAGCCAAGAAGATCTTCATAAAACAAGCCCTTAACAAAGACCTTGCTGTTTGTATCTATTCTTGCTTTGCTGTCGTTTCTCACTGTAATTTTCATGCAATATATAATTTTTGCCTACCAAGGCCAGATACCTTGGAAATTTTGCCTTGACGCCTGCGCTGCACTTATTCCGCTCGTCCTGATCTCGAGCCAAATATCTCCCTGTCCGGCCCTTCCACTCCGTCAATAAGTATTTTATCACATGACCATTTTGTGGCTTCTTCAATTGTGAGGAGTTTTGACTTTCCTTCTTCTCTCGAAGTAACGTGGCAACTGAAAACCTCCGTAGTTCTGCGTCGGACAGTTCTCCAGGACAGCATCGATTTTGCGGGGCGTACGTGTTCTAATAGGGCGTGCGCGTTTTTCAGACCCTCTTACTTCGACGAGTACGGCCCTGACACGGGACCTTTCGTTATGGTTTTGCAAAGAAATAGCGCACGGGGCTGCACGGGTCATATGATAAAAACCTACCATTTAACATACAGTCGAACCTCCCGTAAGCGACCAGCCAAAATGTCAAGCCTAGGTGGTCGCTTACGGGAGGGGGTAACTTACGAGGGAATATTGGGCGAAAATTTTGCCTCATTAGCATATGGTAACTGCAGAGACTTACCCCATGTTTTAAATGTTTTTCAAAAGTCAATTTCGAGAAAAAAATACTCTACTTATCATTGAGAAATATCCGTCTCTTGTACTACCCAGTATTGCGCTAATGTTACAACAACTTATTATCCAATTTCTGCTCTATTATCTGTCAAGCTGTCGCTTACGGAAGGTCAAAAACAAAAGATAATTTCAAACTATTAGCTCTAAAAGTGGTCGCGGTCGCTTACGAGAGGTGGTCGCTTACAAGAGGTTCTAAATATAGTGATTTTTAAAAACTGTTGGTATTTTGGAAAACTGGTCGCTGAGGAGAGGTGGTCGCACGTTTGACTGTAATCCTAAAATGTTTCAAGGCAATAAGGCCTTCTTGGCATGTTTTCTAAGTTTTCGCAACAGATACTTTTTTCTTTCCACAAAAAAAAACAACAACAACACAGTAGCTTGAATAATGGGTGATTTCCAAAAACAGTAAAACTATAACTCGACACCTAAAACAAATATTCTGTAGTACGCTTTTAAATTTAATTTGAGGTAAGAGGTAATCCTAAGCTAAAAGGAATTTGAGAAAATTGCTTAGCAGCCATCTGCTTTTTCTAATACGCAAAATGACATTCATTATGTCGCGTGATGTTTAAGAGATATGTTATTACTGACAATAAGATTAGATGTTTTACGCACCATTTGTAAGCTTCTAACGTGAAAGCAATTACATTTCGGTTCTATACGCTGAAAGAGAAACTTAAAAAGTTTTTGTTAAGAATGCCCTACATTTTCCGTGGCGGACCAAAGTCTTAACTGCATTTTTGTTATCTTATGGCTGTGGGATTAGAGCTCATATTACAGCTCGTTTACTATTTTTAATGCAGGTTTGTGTCAGATGAATGCCTTTTAAAAGAGAAACACTCTGGAAATGCGGTTTGATATCAACCACCTGGAATAAACCGAGAATTAAGCCACGCATCGTTTAGCTTTACTGGAACACTTCGGCGATATCACGCTCTTCCGATTTTTCATTTAACCACAAAAAATCCTCATCATTTGATTTATAATGCTGAATTTAGAAAATTATTCATGCATGTTGATTACCTTTCATCTATGGTCTATTAGAGGATAGACGTATAGATGACCTGATTGAAATTTTTTTTCGTTTCTTTGTTATATAAAAGAATTTAAAGGGACGATAGCGTCGTCATGTGATGTTCTTTTAAAAGATCAAATAACAGCAGCATCGAGAATCAGAATCAGATTTATGTACAATGTTCTAGTTCTACAATTCAATTCATATCCTTCAACGTGAATGCTACAGTTTGGTGTCCATCTCTTCCTGTTCAAACGACAATTGAAGGTGACTAGGATCTGTTCGCAATGTTCTTAGCTGTGTCTCCAAAGTCGAGGTGGGAGCCATCTTATTTCTTCTTTTAATGTCTCCGATGTTAACTGCTGCTTGCCTTGCAAAACAGCACGAAAGAAAGGCTTGTTTAAACTCAGGAATTTTAAATGCATACACAATTGGATTTACAAAAGAGTTCGAAAAATTTTGAATGTTGGCGATAGTAAAATATCTCAAAGGTATCGAGATAGTTAACGCGTGTAAACAGCTCAAAACAATTAACGGTGTCCATGACAGCAAAGCAAGAGTAGATACAAACATCAACGTCTTTGTTAAACGTTTGTTTTGCAAGGCTTTGCTTTCCTGTTGCGAAGCGACCCTTCCATGTCGAAACTTTCTCCAAATGCCGATATGACAACCACATATGACAAGTACTAGAATTAAAGTGTATGGTGTCCAAACAAACACGGAATGTTTGAACGAAATTAAATTGAATAACGCGTTGAACACTGCGGAGATAAGGACGGCTACTGCCCATACCATACCAAGAACAATGCGGTATTTTTGCACAGTTAGTGTTCGGTGCTTAAACGGCCAATATATGGCGTAAAATCTCTCGGCGGAGATGAAGACCGCAGAAATAAGCGCCACCTGTGAGAAAACGGTGTCGATGATTCTGTTGACAGTTAAAAACTCTGTACTAGCTTCTGTCCATAGTTGATAATCATTACCGATAACGAAAATGTAGCCTGGTTGAGAAAATGCTCCTAACATAAGGTCAGCAAACGCCATATTGATGACGAGAAATAAACTTTTCTTACGAAGATTCTTGTTCAGTACAAAGAGAACAATGGTGAGCAAGTTTCCTGCGACACTGAAGATGGATATCAAAATAAACGCGCTACACCATGCAATGCCTTCTGCTTTGGAAGGATCAAGCATTGATGAACTAGTCGCATTCTCCGGGCTCCTGTTAGCTGCCGATGTGCGGCTTATTTTTGGCGCTTTAGATGAACGATGAAAACGTTTCCATCTAGAAAAAGACCTGTGGCTTTACTAGTGAGGGTCTAAGGTCCCCTATTGAGTAGCCTGAAAGGCGACAGCTCGGAGTATTCTGTTTGTTCTTTTTGGCCTGTATGGAGGCCGATCATCGGCAAATGTCCACAACGGAAACGTTTGGAGTTTCAATACTACATAGGGATAAGAAAACAGCTGTTCACTTGCGTTTTTCGCTCTTTCAAGGCCAATCATCGTGCCGGACTAATTCAACAATGATGCATCAGTGACACGCAATGCCGTAGTTGAATGTCTACCTTAATGTCGACGTTGATACAGTCTCTTAGGATATTAGCATACGCATCTACAACGTAAATAAAGCTGCAGGTCTAATGTCCAAACTTCTAAGAGTGGGCTGAAAGAATACATATGTTCGACCTACCCTTTTAAACTGTTTTTGCGTGGAAAACATTATTATAGACTAGAAAATGAGAAGAAAAATCAGGTAATCAATCTAAATAGGAAATAAAAGAAATGCCTACACTAACTATTTGTTTGTAATAAAACAACCCTGTAGTTATAGATAACAGTACGTGATATTTACATATAAAAATAAAAATATGGGAACAATCTACGATATTGAGTGTATCATGACAGGCAGAGGTCACCGCGACCACTATTATTCTCTGACAGCATTCTTGAAGGATTTAAGGCTAGTGGGTTATTGCTTTACTTAATCCTTTATCCATACTTGTAGAACAGAAATGGCGTACAATAACTCCTGATAAAGTATTGTCCCTTCTGTTCACCGTTTACTTTATGACAGTAAGTTTGGCTTTCATAATTTAAAAAAGGCTTTACACTTTCATTTAGCAATAATTGCGTTCGAGAGAACGCAGTTCTAATCGGGTAATGCGGAAAAATTCGACATTTTGTGTATGTATCTTTCTATAGCCTCTTCCAGGCGTTCAGTTAGTTGGGGCGCACCGCGAAATTCAGCGCGCGAAAATAAAAAAAACAAGTGCGGTGAGATGAAGTTTTTTATATTTTTTCGCGCGCTGTTTTCTGCGCCGAGCCCCAACTAACTGAACGCCTGGAAGAGGCTAATCTTTACATGGACACCAATTTGGCAGCTCAGAAAAATTCTTTAGGGGCGAATGACGTCATCTCCATGTTTGTCCATATGCTTTCTGTGGAGTGTTGTACAATATTGCGGACTTTCGAGTGTCCAGACAGCTTATTGAAGACTGTAGCGGATAAGTTGTTTAAAGTTTGAAGTCAGTGTTAATGGCATTTGAAAACCTTGCAGACATGTCTTCATGAAATGTGTACGACTTTTCGTACGAACAGAAAGCTTGAGTTTGGCTGCGTGTTGTGTACCCTCTTCTCTTCGACCAAAACCAACGCTGCTTTCTGCTGAATAAACCAAAGGAGAAAATGTGTAGTTTCACTTCGCTGGCCTATATTTCTGTGCGCAAAATATGTAACATAACCCAACGAAAGTGTGTTCATAGGAAAAGAGTTCAACTCCCACAGGATTGCTTTGGTACACCAACATGTCCTCCATTCCATTGTTACGGAAGTGAAAATGCCCTGTAGCTGTTCCCCCAATGCCAAGGCGATTCAAAGTCGTGTTCGTAAACATAATATAATTGTCCTAGTTTTGGTAATAAAAGCAGGTTGTCTCGCATACCGAAGGAACAGGCATCGTTTGTGTTGATTTACGCGGTCAGAATAAAACATGGACTGCGGACTGCAGATTGCGGACTGCGGACTACGGGTTTGGGTATGAAACACAGAGTTAGGTATAAAACGCGGACTAAGCATTGCGAAATGGGCATAAAACACGGACTCAGGTATAAAACACGGAGTGCGGACTAAATGTGGCCTACCGACTGCAGTCCTTTTTTTATTGACCGGTCGTAACTAATACACAATACTTGTATAAACGAGAACAAACCCTATCATATGCACGTTCTTTGCGATCAATTCATTTGTTTTCGCCACTACTGGAGGGAGGCCAATTTCAGGCCTACCTAACAGCTCAGGCACAAAATGCTGTTCCTAAAATTTTGCTTTTTTAACATACCAAACCCACCAAAACTCGAACGCACTCTTTAATCTGCTTTACTACTTAACAATTAGATTATGAGCTCGAGATTTCTATGAGGTGAAAGTTGATGAGACCGAAGGCCGAATCAACTATCGCCCCATAGAAATCGAGAGGGAATATCTGATTCTTTTAGTAGAATTTCGAAAAACGATTCCAATTATTTCTGGTCTGAGTATTAAACTTCACGCTTTAGACAATTCGAACGGACTGAATTAATTGTCAGTTTGACATTTGCAGTTGTATACGAGCGCTTATCAGTTTCTTTCAAAACGTTCAAGCTTTTTTTAATTCAAGAAACCGTAAAGTGATCAATAACATTTCTATCAAGTCCAACATGCACGAATTGAGGACCTATCTTGAAGTCCCTGTGTCGTTTTCTTTTTCCAGAAAGACCGTAGTGTCAACCTCATGTCCGTGTTGAAGCCGGTAAACATTGCAGCCATAACACGCTCGCAGACGTATTAAGTTGCACATGGGTGTCTATAAAGCCTTGACAAGTTGCGTCAGTGCAAAGTCAACTGAGACATGTCATGTGAAAGATTAGTCCACGATGATTGGTCTTAAGAGTCCCTGTCCATAAAAATGGAAAATAATTCGGCAAGGGTTGAAAATTCGATTTCGCTCATATTCTTATGGTAGATAAGCTAAGACATGACAAAAACCACTGGATAGTTTTTTTTTGGCAAAATATCCTTTTATTTCAATGAAATATGCAAATTACCAACTTCGTTAACATCGTCATTTGACGCACCGTTTTATTAAGGAAGTTTGAGAGCCTCGCATGCAAAACCACATCATTCTTCCGTCTTTAAAACACGCAAATATTTTTGTGCAATGTTTAAATGTGTACTGGGTTGGTTTTAGGGAATGTTGCGTTGTCTTTTTGGGTGCAAAATAATTAAATTTCGAAGACATGTATTTCATTCACTTAAAAGTACTTCGTGAATATAATTGATTTTCACCTTGTGCGAAATTAAACCTTCAAATGGATTAAGCCTCTGGTGGTTAAATCGCAGAAGGATGATCTACAGATTCCTGTAAAAATTTCTTTGGGCAAATGATTGTGAGCGACGCGAGAGCTTTTCAAAGTACGTTAAAAATGCAAATATTTGACCATTCTCTCGTCAAATTTCAATTTACGGGTTAGACGTATATTTTAGCATGCGCCACATGACCTGACCAGTGTTAAGTAGAAATTGACACAGAGCTGATAATTTCGAAATGTTCTAACCTCATTTGCTGTAAAAGGCAGGTCCAAAGCCGATTTGACGTGTTTCTCTCACCATTCGTCGCACATAAAGCAGAAGTTTGTTTTTGTTTACATAACGTCCGATGTACATCGCCAACTGTCAACTTATTTAATGGTCGAATACCATGAATATGTGACCCTCTTTCGACACATATGATCACCACTGCATCTAAGTCAAAAACGGCTAAGTCATTTGTAGATAGTTGCTTGCTTTGCACTACACCAAAAATATTACGTTTGATCATCATGGTTTGATGGCTTGAATCCTTGCTTGCAGCGGTTCCCTGTTCGTCACGCAATGCTGTCATCCCAATTTAGGGAGTAGGGGTAGGACAATTTCTATCCTAACACATAAGGCTCCGTAAGGCTGGGAATCACTGGGAGTACACAATCGCGTTGAGTAGGAAGAGATACATTAAGAAGTGAGAAGAATGAATAGTTTACCATTGCCCCTGTTGTTATCTTTTACTCGACCACCGCTACCTACATGCCCTGCGTAATACTGTAACGCTAAACTCATACCTAGGTCTTTTCGCGCTGTGCAATTATTTTTGGTTTACATGTAATACAATGGGCTACCCCCGGGGAAATGGGTGGTGACCGCTTAATGGGGCTAGCCACTTAAATAGAGGTTGGTGTACCTTAAATATTTAATTTTTCAGTATCGGGTTATAAATTTCTTGGTGAACATGGAGTCAATTCAAGACAATCATGATAGACATGTATTTGAATTATCACTCGTCATGCACCTTAAATTTCAGACTCTTATCTGCCATCGCCCTTTCCAAAACAAAGTTTTTAAATTTTAGGTGGCCGCTTAATAGGGGTAAAGACAACAATGAAATCCTTATCGGAACGACCAAATGGTGGCCGCGGAGGTAACCGGTCAATAAGTGTTTTATTTACAATATTTTACTGACAATAACTTTGGACTGTATTGACAAAAGTCCTCTATTTTCTGTTAGAAACATACCAATGCCTCACCACTAGGCAAACAAAATACGCCAAATAAAATGGCATGGCCAGGGCTATTTACTCACGTAATTACTGATTAAATTTAGTCTGTTTTCTCACGAATTAGACACGTTGTGATTTCCTATTTTTATTTCAGCTAGTTCTTGCTTCATTGATCTATAATTTGTTCGATGGCGATTTTTTTAAAATTCTAGTGAGTACAGGCACTAGCTTAATCAGCTGTTGTCTGAAACATCAAAACGTACAACAAACGTGATTTGGACCGAGGCCAAGTACACTATAGAAAACGATTATATAAATATACACATATTATTATATATATAAACAAACAGATGAAGAATGATTAAATTGTTTCATTTATCCTGAGAGTGCTCTGTACAAAATAGATCAAAATGTGCAGCACATGCCGTGACAGCATTGCGTGACGAACAAATAACGGCTGTAAGATTGTGCTGCGCCGACACGCTTATCAGCAATGGTCAGCAATCGATCAAACGTATCATTTTGGCGCAGTGCAAAGCAAGCAACTATCTACAAATGACTCAGCCGTTTTTGACTTATATGCAGTGATGTTCATATGCGCAGAAAGATGGTCACAGATTCCTGGTATTCGACCAATAATAGGTTGACAGTTGACGATGTACATCGGGCGTTAACGTTGTGTAAACAAAAGCAAACTTCTGCTTTACGTGCGACGAATGGTCAGAGATCGACTAGAAACACGTCAAATCGGCTTTGAACCTGCCTTTTGCAACAAATAAGGTTAGAACATTTCGAAATTATCAGCTCTGTGTCTATTTCAACTTATTATAGGTCAAGTCATGTGGCGCATGCGAAAATATACGTCTAACCCGTAAATTGAAATTTGACGCCGGATGGTCAAATATTTGCATTTTTGACGTACTTTGAAAAGCTCTCGCGTGGCTCACAATCATTTGCCCAAAGAAATTTTTACAGGAATCTGTAGATCATCCTTCAGCGATTCAACCACCAGAGGCTTAATCCATTTGAAGGTTTGATTTCGCACAAGGTGAAAATCAATTATATTCACGAAGTACTTTTAAGTGAATGAAATACATGTCTTCGAAATTTAATTATTTTGCACCCAAAAAGACAACGCAACATTCCCTAAAACCAACCCAGTACACATTTAAACATTGCACAAAAATATTTGCGTGTTTTAAAGACGGAAGAATGATGTGGTTTTGCATGCGAGGCTCTCAAACTTCCTTAATAAAACGGTGCGTCAAATGACGATTTTAACGGAATTTGGTAATTTGCATATTTCATTGAAATAAAAGGATATTTTGCCAAAAAAAAACTATCCAGTGGTTTTTGTCATGTCTTAGCTTATCTACCATAAGAATATGAGCGAAATCGAATTTTCGACCCTTGCCGCGAAATTATGATTTTGTCTGATTTTTACAGGCAGGCACTCTTAAAACGGTCAAAAAACTACTAATTTGGTCATGATCTGTCACTCGCTACTCTTTCTTAGCTATTGCAGTTTACAGAACTCCTATTTTTCCCATCAAGTAACGATACGTTATTATCGGCAAAGTTTAATCGACGTTTCAATCGTTCAGTGAAACTAAAATATGATGAGAACAGAAGCAGCTACGAATAGCTCAGAGAACGCCACTGGTTCATCATGATCAATATGGCGTTTGCTGACCTGATGCTAGGAACTTTGGTTCCACCCATGTTCGTTTACGTTGTCGGATTTGAATATCACTTTTGGTCTGCCGGATTACCTATACTTTAAAGCTTTTTACTGAATCGTTGATACCTTTTTCTCGCAGCCCTCCTTAACTTCAGCAGCTTTCATATCTTGCGAGAGATTTTACGCCACTTATTGGCCACACAAGTATCGAAGATTGTCATTACGAGCATACCGCATTGTTATTTTTTTGGTCTGGGTAGTTTCTCTGGTTTTTGACGCCATCTTCACTGCATTGAAGCTCTTTATTTCAAGCAAACACGCTATATATCCTTGGATGGTATACGCCCTGATTGTTATATTCATCATATGTGGTTGTAACATCGGTATTTGGAGAAAGTTTCAACACGGAGGGGTCGCAACACAGCAACCACCACTGGTTCCATCTTCTCTCTCCTGCATTACAAGCCTATAGATTTAAAAGAAATGTTAAAGGATCATTTTATTATCAAGACATATGATACCACACAAATCCATTAACAATAATATAGATATTATGTATATGAAATTATTTATGTGATCAAGTCTACAAAAAGATATGGCAGAATCATAAAGCCAAAAATACACTATAATAGCAAATTAATAATTTACAAGGCTTACTAAGAACTATTGTTGTGTGTTGTTACTGAAGAGAAATATAACATTTGCATATAATCAATAAAAATTATTGATTTCTGATTCAAGTGCAATTTTCTAGTTAGAAAACTTCTGTTTTGGGTGGAGAAAAAAAAATTATTTTGATAAATAATTTGCTAGTGCATATATTACCCCAAGTCCTCGATATCTGAACTATCACTTCCACTGTCCTCTGGAGGATCTTCATTGAGCTCAATTAGAGCCTCTTGAAGAGGAAGTGCTCCTCTGCAATATAAAGTAACTATTAAAACAATGCTCTCAATTATTACACACATGCGTAATTATTATCATGCTACATTTCATGATAAAACCACCTCTAATTAAATTATTGTGGTCTATATTGCACACTGCCTTTTATAGCAATAGTGATCATTGGCAATCAGCAACTTTGAAAATAATTTTCCCATAGTGTTGATTGTCAAAGAAAGCTGACCAGATGTACATGTATCTAACTGTTGCCAAGTACAAACAATCATTTACCTCCAAGTCATTTCATCTGAATCACTTGAACAACTTGATTCACTGTCAGGCTCATCTGAATTACGATACTTGTCAGCATCTCCTTTCATAATGACCGAGTCATTCTTGACCTCACATATGACATCATTGACACAAAAAGAAGAGGCGCCTGTTGAATCAAAATCAGCCGATATACCTGTAATAGCGACATCACCATCCTCACTGCAACAAAGAAGTTGAACACAAAACATATTTCGTAATACGTTCACTTCATACATGCATACCTGTATCATTATATATAGATATATATTATTGGCTCAACCACATACATGTGTAGTTGGTCAGACTCAATGTTTCATTGAGACAAACAAAACAGTAGGTGATATATAAAACAACTATGCAAGTCACAGGACATTACATTTTGAGCATCACTGACAAAGTCGCCAAGCAGAAAGGGAATTTTGTATATCTGGATAATAAAGGTAACATGTGGAGGGCAGCATGATTGAAAAGACATCAGTTACTTGACTGGACCTTTCTGATAAAAGCAGGCATGGATGACAGATCCACCCTTACAACAACATAGCCAATCAGCGAACGGCATTCGTGATAGAATGCTAGTAGATATATACTAAACCCAGTTAAAGTACATACAGCTGGATTGTACAGATCCAATATATTTCTGAATAGCAAGCTCTTTTGCAACAACATAAATAACAAACTAACCTGTCATGATAACGCCTCCCAATGATAAATCTGGCAACTGCACCTGGATATCTTTCCCATTCATTGGAGTGGAGGTTACAAGAGGGACAGCTGTGTGACATGTAAATGAATGAATAGATACATAAATAAACAAATAAATAAATATATAAGGAAAAAAAAAAATAAACAGACTATAAAGGAAATATGTAAAAATAAAACTGACCAAATGAATTAAGAGTGCCTGCCCGTACAAATCAGACAAATTCTTAATTTCGCGGCAAGGGTCGAAAATTCGATTTCGCTCATATTCTTATGGTAGATGGGCTAGGGCATGACAAAAACTACTGGATAGTTTTTTTGGCAAAATATCCTTTTAATTCAAAGAAATATGCAAATTACCAAATTCCGTTAAAATCGTCATTTGACGCACCATTTTATTAAACAAGTTTGAGAGCCTCGCATGCAAAACCACATCATTCTTCCGTCTTTAAAACACCCAAATATTTTTGTGCAATGTTTAAATGTGTACTGGGTTGATTTTAGGGAATGTTGCGTTGTCTTTTTGGGTGCACAATAATTAAATTTCGAGGGACATGTATTTCATTCACTTAAAAGTACTTCGTGAATATAATTAATTTTCACCATGTGCGAAACCTTCAAATGGACCAAGCTTCTGGTGGTTGAATTGCAGAAGGATAGTCTACAGATTCCTGTAAAAATTTCTTTGGGCAAATGATTGTGAGCGACGCGAGAGCTTTTCAAAGTACGTCAAAAATGCAAATATTTGACCATCCGTCGTCAAATTTCAATTTACGGTTTAGACGCATATTTTAGCATGCGCCACATGACTTGACCAATGTTAAGTTGAAATAGACACAGAGCTGATAATTTCGAAATGTTCTAACCTGATTTGCTGTAAAAGGTGGGTCCAAAGCCGATCTGATGTGTTTCTCTCACCATTCGTCGCACATAAAGCAGAAGTTTGCTTTTGTTTACATAACGTCCGATGTACATCGCCAACTGTCAACTTATTTAACGGTCGAATACCATGAATCTGTGACCCTCGTTCGACACATATGATCACCACTGCATCTAAGTCATAAACGGCTAAGTCATTCGTAGATAGTTGCTTGCGTTGTACTACACCAAAATATTACGTTTGATCATCATGGTTTGATGGCTTGAATCCTTGCTTCTAGCGGTTCCTTGTTCGTCACGCAAACTGTCATCCCATTTTAGGGGGTAGGGGTGGGACAATTTCTATCCTAATACGTAAGGCTCCGTAAGGCTTGGAATCACTGGGAGCACACAATCGTGTTGAGTGGGAAGAGATTAAATTAAGAAATGAAAAGAATGAATAATTTACCATTGCCCCTGTTGTTATCTTTTACTCGACCACCGTTACCTACATGCCCCTGCGTAATACTGTAACGCTAAACTCATACCTAGGTCTTTTTCGCGCTATGCAATTATTTTTGGTTTACATGTAATACAGTGGGCTACCCTCGGGGAAATGGGTGGCGACCGCTTAATGGGGCTAGCCGCTTAAATAGAGGTTGGTGTACCTTGAATATTTAATTTTTCACTATCGGGCTATAAATTTCTTGGTGAGCATGGAGTCAATTCAATACAATCATGATAGACGTGTGTTTGAATTATCACTCGTCATGCACCTTCAATTTCAGACTCTTATCTGCCATCGCCCTTTCCAAAACAAAGTTCTTAAATTTCGGGTGGCCGCTTAATAGGGGTAAAGACAATAATGAAACCCTTATCGGAATGACCAAATGATGGCCGCGGAGGTAACCGGTCAATAGGTGTTTTATTTACAATATTTTACTGACGATAATTTTGGACTGTATTGACAACAGTCCTCTATTTTCTGTTACATACCAATGCCTCGCCACTAAGCAAACAAAATACGCCAAATAAAATGGCACGGCCAGGGCTATTTACTCACGTAATTACTAATGAAATTTAGTCTGTTGCACTAGCTTTATCAGCTGTTGTCTGAAACATCAGAACGTACAACAAACGTGATTTGGACCGAGGCCACTTACACCATAGAATATGATTATATAAATATACACATATATTATTATTATATATGAAAAAAACAGATGAACAATGATTAAATTGTTACACTTATCCTGAGAGTACTCTATACAAAATAGATCAAAATGTGCAGCACATGCCGTGACAGCATTGCGTGACGAACAATAACAGCTGTAAGATTGTGCTGCGTCGACACGCTTATCAGCAATGGTCAGCAATCGATCAAACGCAATATTTTGGCGCAGCGCAAAGCAAGGAGCTATCTACAAATGACTCAGCCGTTTTAGACTTAGATGCAGCGATGTTCATATGCGCAGAAAGATGGTCACAGATTCATAGTATTCGACCGATAATAGGTTGACAGTAGGCGATCACTACATCGGACGTTAACCTTGTGTAAACAAAAGCAAACATCTGCGTTATGTGCGACGAATGGTGAGAGATCGACTAGAAACACGTCAAATCGGCTTTGAACCTGCCTTTTACAGCAAATCAGGTTAGAACATTTCGAAATTATCAGCTCTGTGCCTATTTCAGCTTAACATAGGTCAAGTCATGTGGCGCATGCTAAAATATGCGTCTAAACCGTAAATTGAAATTTGACGACGGATGGTCAAATATTTGCATTTTTGACGTACTTTGAAAAGCTCTCGCGTCGCTCACAATCATTTGCCCAAAGAAATTTTTACAGGAATCTGTAGACCATCCTTCTGCGATTCAACCACCAGAAGCTTGATCTATTTGAAGGTTTCGCACATGGTGAAAATTAATTATATTCACGAAGTACTTTTAAGTGAATGAAATACATGTCTTCGAAATTTAATTATTTTGCACCCAAAAAGACAACGCAACATTCCCTAAAATCAACCCAGTACACATTTGAACATTGCACAAAAATATTTGAGTGTTTTAAAGACGGAAGAATGATGTGGTTTTGCATGCGAGGCTCTCAAACTTTTTTAATAAAATGGTGCATCAAATGACGATTTTAACGGAATTTGGTAATTTGCATATTTCTTTCAAATAAAAGGATATTTTGCCAAAAAAACTATCCAGTAGTTTTTGTCATGCCCCAGCCTATCTACCATAAATATATGAGCGAAATCGAATTTTCGATCCTTGCCGAGTTATTTTCCATTTTTATGGACAGGGACTCTTAAATGTAACGACTTCACCTACTCTACTTATTCCTCATCTAAAAAAGGTCAAAGTTGCGAGTGAAAACTCGTTTACATAATGTATCACCTTCAACATGGCGCCGTCGTTTTGCGGAAGGGCCATCGTCTCGTTTCTTCTCTCGTCTTGAAATTTCCTCTGCTGTGTAAATTTCCCTTATTTGAGAATAAAAAGAATTAGAACACGGAAATAACCAGAGAAACGGCACAAGCAAAGGCACAAAGTGCTCGTGAAAAATAAACGAAAGATGCTTGCCTTCCTCGTCGTTCCAAGGAAAGAAGGTGGGCAGCAAACGCTGAATCGCTTCGATATCCGCAATAAATCTTCGCAGATACCCACGAAGAATAAATTTGGCAGTCTAACCAAATCCTTCTATGGCCTCGTTGCCAAAACTTTACAACCTCAGAAAATGAAGCGTGAATCTTCTTTCGGCCACTTCCAGTTGGCCGACCGCCTAGGGAAGACATTAAAACATCCACGAAAATTCACTCTCTAAACCTCAAACACCAACCAAATTCTACATCTACATACTCCAAAGCAATCAATTGAGCTATTACAACTATCAGAAATATAAATCACTCTAGGATCGCAAAGATATTTTCGGATAAAGTTATGAAAGCGTCCTCCTCGACGATATTGAAAGTTTGAGGCTAAAACTTTCAAACTGTTTCGTGACCGGACACGCATGCGCGGCCGTGACCCAGCTCCTTTAACAAAGACCTTGATGTTTGTATCTACTCTTGCTTTACTGTCGTGGCTCCCTTGAATCATTTCGATCAATCTAAATTTAGTCTATCATATCCAGATACCTAGCCTTTGGTATTACCTGGTGGTAGTTTTAAATATATCGAGCTCCTTTGTAAATCCAGTTTCGTACGCGTTAAGGATTCCTGAGTTCACAGAAGCCCTGGTTTTGTGCTGCTCTAAAAGGTCAGCGTCGCCGTTCATCACAGCAACTAAAAGACACAGGAAAATAAGAATAGAGCCCAGTCAACTACAACTGGCGTTTGAACAGGAAGTGATGGATACCAAACTGTAGTGAAACGAGACAATAGAACTTCTAGGTTGATACTGCAGGTTTTACTCTCTAATATTTCATAACAAAACATTGTTTTGAACATTGTTAATCATTCATGCTAATATTTAATTCTACGGTATGCGATCTTAAAAATATTTTGTTTCGTCAGTGAACTCAACAACAGGTTGAATAAGTGAAACTTTGGATCTCAACTTTATTAGTGCAGCATCCACGGCCGTATTGACAAAAGAGAAGTGTTTCGCCGAAGTAGCAGGATAACGGTAAACACGGTAACTTTTGAACGCTTTGTACAAGGTCAATATACTTTGGCCGAAAAATGTTTTTCCAGAGACGTGATGTGTATCCCTCCAATGTCTAATTCATCACTGTGATTGCTTTCAACAGCGTTGGACTTTTGAGAAATAATTATTTTAAAATCAGCTCCAACGCTCCATCTAATTTAGTATGCAACATTTGAAACTTTATTTTTTAATCGCTTCGGCAGTTTTTTGATGTTTATCGAATGATATTGCATTAAAAGGCCCTTTCTTCAACACTGTATAGTTTTCTCATTATTTTGCGTTGCGATAGTAATTTCTGACCAGTATTTTGCGGGGCCTTATTTTCGGCCTGATTTTGCTGCTATCAGACGGAAAAACTTTGCGGCTCGATATTTTTGGTTTAAAGCGAAACTGAAACAAAAGAAATTCATTTTTAAATAGTATTCGGTAACCTCTACTTGGGAGATAAAAATCGGCCGATTTTCTTTTGTAGCCGCAAATCATCGGTCGTTTCTTAGGCGCAGGGCCTCTTAAGCTTTTCATAATGACATTTGTCGCAAAAAAGTTAAAATGATGAAGTGGGGAAATAAGTAAAGCTTTTATTTCATGGGCGCAATTTGAAGTCATGTACAGAAAAGAACCCTGCCGTTGCTGATTCTTTGTTCCTGTCACGTTTATCTGGCTGCGTTACAATCTACGCTCATTATTAGCGACCCAAATAATACAATTCCAACAAGCGATCAATAATATTTGGAATAACTATCAAGCCCAACACGCACGAATTGAGGACCTATCTTGAAGTCCCTGTGTAGTTTTCTTTTTGCAGAAAGGCCGCAGTGTCAACCTCATGTCCGTGTTGAAGCCGGTAAACATTGCAGTCATAACACGCTCGCAGACGTATTAAGTTGCACATGGGTGTCTATAAAGTCTTGACAAGTTGCGTCAGTTTTAAGTCAACTGAGACATGTCATGTGAAAGATTAATCCACGATGATTGGTCTTAAAACGGTCAAAAAACTACAAATTTGGTCATGATCTGTCACTCGCTACTCTTTCTCATACATTGCGGTTTACAGAACTCCTATTTTTCCCATCAAGTAACGATACGTTATTATCGGCAAAGTTTAATCGTCGTTTCAATCGTTCAGTGAAACTAAAATATGATGAGAACAGAAGCAGCTACGAATAGCTCAGAGAACGTCACTGGTTTATCAATAATTGTTTCTTACAAGGCAGAAGGCATCGCATTGTGCGCCGCATTTGTTTTGACATTTGTATTTATTGTTGTAGGAAACTTGCTCACCATTGTTCTGTTGGCAGTAGACAAGAGCCTTCGTAAGAGAAGTTTGTTCCTAGTCATCAATATGGCGTTTGCTGACCTGATGCTAGGAACTTTGGTTCCACCCATGTTCGTTTACGTTGTCGGGTTTGAATATCAGTTTTGGTCTGCCGGATTGCCGATGTATTTTACAGCTTTGCGCCGAATCGTTTATACCTTTTTCTCGCAGGCCTCCTTAACTTCAGCAGCTTTCATATCTTGCGAGAGATTTTACGCCACTTATTGGCCACACAAGTATCGAAGACTATCATTACGAGCATACCGCATTGTTATTTGTTTGATCTGGGTAGTTTCTCTGGTTTTTGGCGCCATCTTCCCTGCATTGAAGCTCTTTATTTCAAGCAAACACGCCATATATCCTTGGATGGTATACGCACTGATTGTTATATTCATCATATGTGGTTGTAACATCGGCATTTGGAGAAAGTTTCAACACGGAGGGGTCGAAATACAGCAACCACGCAGAGCCTCGCAAAGCAAACGCTTAACAAAGACTTTGATGTTTGTATCTACTCTTTCTTTGCTCTCGTGGCTCCCTTGAATCATTTCGATCAATCTAAATTTAGTCTATCATGTCCAGATACCTAGCCTTTGGTTTTACCTGGTGGTAGTTTTAAATATATCGAGCTCCTTTGTGAATCCAGTTTTGTACGCGTTAAGGATTCCTGAGTTCACAGAAGCCCTGGTTTTGTGCTGCTCTAAAAGGTCAGCGGCGCCGATCATTACAGCAACTAAAAGACACAGGAAAATAAGAATAGAGCCCAGTCAACTACAACTGGCGTTTGAACAGGAAGTGATGGATACCAAACTGTAGTGAAACGAGACAAAAGAACGTCTAGGTTGATACTGCAGGTTTTACTTTCAAATATTTCATAACAAAACATTGTTTTGAACATTGTTAATCATTCATGCTAATATTAGATTCTACGGTAATCTATGCAATCTTAAAAATATTTTGTTTCGTCAGTGAACTCAACAACAGGTTGAATAAGTGAAACTTTGGATCTCAAATTTATTAGTACAGCATTAATGTACTCCCTATAAACACAGCACAAAAAACAAGAGGTAATAAATTATCTTCATGCAATATCTTGTTACGATAATAGCTGCGAATTAAAATAAACCTCAAAATTAACAAGGATCCCTTGGAAAAGTTTTGAGCTTGGCCAACGATTTTTAAATTCGCCTTGATACTAGGTGAACATAATTTTGTAGTTGATCAAAATATACAGTTAAGAAAGAGAATTAGCAGCACCTGTGGATACATTATGATAAATAAGCACGAACTATCAAAAGATGTGTGTCCGTTTCTACATCTGTAATAGGAACCGTATTCCTTGAAGAAGTGTACTGAGTTTTCTTTAAATATACATTTGTAGAGGTCTGAGTTGAAGTTTGGTGACTAATTTATGACCGTTGAAGCATGAAACTCCCAGAAGAAATTAAGTGAAAAGAGAACTTAATGTTTTGTCCACACTCGTCACGTGCGGACTTTTAAACTGTGCTGGTCATCCCGCTTCCAAAACCATTTCACTTTTTACAAAATCTCATGCATCTTTCTAAGTTTTGTCCTTCGATTGAAAATAATGTACTTTTCTAACCATTTGCGGTTGAAGCGCGATAACTCCTTGCAATAGTCCTCACGCGAGCTACAATCATGCTTTTTAAACTGTTTCCCCCAGGTTTGAGGCCGGTTAAAAAAGCCTTGATCAAGCAAAGCAACAGAAAACAGTCTTCCCCCGATAGAACACGAAAAGACCCAACAGCCAGAAACGGTTGATTCCAATAGAACACGACCTAAATGTATTCTATATATTTTGTTTGTTTGTTTTTTTTTCGCTTGGCTAGTGAGGCCTAGAGAGTGTTCCTAGGTCGCTAAAAGGACAATTACTAGTTCAAGAACAAGTTCAGCGCACTGTGTAACATTGAATTTTCATTCCAAGTCCATTTGTTTTACCGGAACTGAAATTTAAGACAAAAAGAGCGCCAATGGTTATTCGATGGTTATTATTCAAATTTGTGGGCCATAAAATGGACAACGAAAACAGATGCCGCATCTTTATCACTTCATTAACACTGGGCCGCTAACAATGTGCACTCAATTGCCAATCTAACTCCAAGTGGCATGCTAAAACCAACTTCAAATCTCTAAGTTTACTTTCCCCGTCGGAAAGACTTATAACCTTGACTTATAAACTCCAGTTAATAGAGAATTAAGCTGTAAGGTATAGTTCCTTAAAGGTAAATACTTTTTCAAATTCAAGATCAAACAAGGCATTAAGTAAATATGATCCTGTTCCTTATTCTTTTGTAAAGTTAAAACGGCAAACATTTCCTTTTAAAATTAAAATTTTTAATTACGTGCGCCGCCAGAGACTAAATATCGATGATTAGTTTGTGACAGATGGCAATTTTACGAACGCAGCAGAATTAAAAAGCTACAGTAGGTCTGGTGGATATATCTGCTGTTTTCGCTTTTAAATCGCTCTGCACATGTAAATCACTTTATACATATATTTTGAAAAAGAAAAATGTCGAAGACTCCTAATGTCAGTGGATTGCTGAAGAACTCCATGGGCCATAAAAAGTAAATATTGATGCAATATTGATGCAATATTCATATTCATTTATATTTATGACGTACCCCTAATGTCAATGGATTGCTGAAGAACTCTATAAACAATAAAAAGTCAAAATCCATGCAAACCGAGCAACTACATCTATTAAATTATCAATGTCTTACTCAGCTGTTGATTGGGCTATTCTTCCTTCCCTTTTAACTCAAAGAATAATTGACTGATAAACTAAAATAAAATGAGACATTTAACAATCACGAAAATGCAGATGAAAATTCACAATGTCCCCAGAATTTAAGTAAGAACCTGTCTCAAAATACAGTTCTGTGATATTTCCACGTAAATTTAAAGAAATATACTAGCGTTTTTTACGGTAGCCGAGCACTAATTTGTTGATTATTCGGTTTTGGACCAAGCTCATTGTGAATTTTAAATTCTTGCAAAAGGATATGAAAGTCAGGATAATTTAGTACTCAGGAATGAGTGCTATTTTGATTGAGGACTTCCATTGCATTTTTTTTGCAAAAATTTATTTCATAGTCAGTTTTAAAAGCAAATAGTTTCTAGGCATTTGAAGAAATTTAAATTCAGTCTAGCAAGAACACTACATAATAGCTGCGGACTTTTGATTGGTTAACCTTTAATAACTCGCGTACATCAAGGAAAAAGTTGACAATATGCCACTTGCTGCCGTCAGACGTTGTTACGTAAACGGCCACGGTTTCGCGCATGAGCTGTTTCCTCGTCACGATGCAGCACTTATACCTTGCTTTCTGTCAAAATTAACCCTCTCAAACTATTTTTATGGATAATTTTTTAAATTTTGAACATTTTAGCGTTTTAAATTTTCTTTAGAATTCTCGTGTAAACTTTCCAATGGATCTCCAATATGGTTGCAGTAACCTCATTATAATTTTGCATTGTACATATAGATCTGAATTGGAATTAGTGATCAACAGAGCTTCAAGCTGCACAAGCTATTGTTTTAATAAAGGATCGTTTCGCTTTCTCTTTTGTAACTAGTAGAGCAGACTTTTCTTGATTCTCCAAGTTTCCTCAGCATAAATTTCCTCGATCGATCCATCGATGCTTCGCGATCTTTTTAATTATAAGCTGCCTGTTTAATCTTTGAAATAACTAATTTTATAATTTTATGGCCACTAGCGTAAGCAACCCAAATTCAGAATAACAAAAACAGTTTACAAAGCTGCTGTCACCTAAAATTAGCTTTTCACTAAATTTCCTGGTTATCACAAGGATGATTAGTAAATTTTACAACGTGAAATGTCCATTCGTGTTGCCGCCTTAATTCGGTTTTTCTTTCAATCGCCTTGGGTCAAAAATTCCACTTAGCAGATTGTTATTTGCAGTGAGCACAAAATAACAAGGCGATAAATATGTCAAAGATACGGACGAGTTCCACAAAATATATTAGCACGTTTAGCCAGGCAGGCTCAGTGACCTGTTAATAACTGTGGGTTCAAAAGTACAAATACAAGATATAAGCCACAATATAAGCTTTTCTTAAGAGGAATTCGTCCATCATTTCTAAGTTTATCTTTAATGATTGGCGTATATTAAGGAAAAAGGTGACTACATGTCAATTGATGCCGTCAAACATTGTTAACTCCTTCGGCTTTGGGTATTAGCTGTTTCCTCGACACGTTTGAAAATTGAAGGCATCCCAGAACACAGTACTTACAACTTGCTTTCACATAACAAACGTTCTCAAAGTTGTAATTAGTTTTATTTTGTAATCTTTTTTTTAATATTTTAGCGCTGTTAATTTTCACTTTCCCTACAAAACCCACACTTTTGTTCCGATTAAATTACCTTACAATTAGTTAAGTTAAAATTAACCTCTATCGATCGATCGGTCGATGCTGCGAATTCTTTTTTACAATCAACTTCCTGTTTAATGTTTTGGGAAATTAATTATACAATTTTATTGAAGGGAACTATTTACACACGTTTGAGATAACCGTCAGTTCTTTACAAACTTTTCGGTAAAACCACTATGGAGTCTATGAATAACAAGCTTACTCATTCACTGTTTTAAGGAAATAAAAAGAAGCAAAACATCCCAACCATCATTTGAAACCTTTACTTAAAAGCAAGGGAAAAAAAAAAACAACAGATGCTTCTGTGTTGATCACTGACTCGTCAAATTTGAGGAATATGACATAAGCTTCGCGATGGATGACGCAACTTAGTCACGATTTATGGCAGTCATTGCAAAACTTTTCTGAAAAATATTTTTCTTTCGCGTCTTTCAAACTAACACGGCCACTCTTTTGTTTTGTTTTATTTTTGGAACGAAAAAACAAAACAAGCGATCTTAAGCGTTTTAAGCTTTTCATAATGACGTTTGTCGCAAAAAAGTTATAATGATGAAGTGGGGAAATAAGTAAGGCTTTTATTTCATGGGCGCAATTTGAAGTCATGTACAGAAAAGCACCCTGCCGTTGCTGATTCTTTGTTCCTGCCACGTTTATCTGGCTGCGTTACAATCTACGTTCATTATTAGCGAGCGAAATAATACAATTCTAACAAGCGATCAATAACATTTGGAATAACTATCAAGCCCAACATGCACGTATTGAGGACCTATCTTGAAGTCCCTGTGTCGTTTTCTTTTCGCAGAAAGGCCGAAGTGTCAACCTCAGGTCCGTGTTGAAGCCGGTAAACATTGCAGTCATAACACGCTCGTAGACGTATTAAGTTGCACATGGGTGTCTATAAAGTCTTGACAAGTTGCGTCAGTTTAAAGTCAACTGAGACATGTCATGTGAAAGATTAGTCCACGATGATTGGTCTTAAAGCGGTCCAAAAACTACAAATTTGGTCATGATCTGTCACTCGCTCCTCTTTCTCATATATTGCGGTTTACAGAACTCTTATTTTTCCCATCAAGTAACGATACGTTATTATCGGCAAAGTTTAATCGACATTTCAATTGTTCAGTGAAACCAAAATATGATGAGAACAGAAGCAGCTAGCAATAGCTCAGAGAACGCGACTGGTTCATCAATGATTGTTCCTTCCATGGCAGAAGGCATCGCATTGTGCACCGCATTTATTTTGATATTTGTATTTATTGCTGTAGGAAACTTGCTCACCATTGTTCTGTTTGCAGTAAACAGGAGCTTTCGTAAGAGAAGTTTGTTTCTAGTCATCAATATGGCGTTTGCTGACCTGATGTTAGGAGTCCTGTCGCTACCTTGCTACATTTACATTGTTGGGAGCAGGTTTGAACTTTGGAAAGGTGGTTTGCCGAAGTCTTTGTCAATTTTCTACACGATCGTTGATATCTTTTTCTCGACGTTGTCGTTAATTTCTGCAGCTTTCATATCTGGCGAGAGATTTTATGCCATTTACAGGCCATTTAAGCACCGAACACTGTCGATGCGAACATACCGTATTATTATTTTTGCTGTGTGGGCACTGACTCTCCTTATCGCCGCCCTCGTCAGTGCAACAAATTTCTTGTTTTCATTTAAACGTTCTATGTATTCTTGGATGCCATACGTCTTGATTATGACATTCATCATATGTGGCTGTAACATCGGCATTTGGAGAAAGTTTCGACGTGGAAATATCGCTCCACAACAGCAAAACAGAGACTCGCGAAACAAACGCTTAACAAAGACCTTGCTATTTGTGTCTATTCTTGCTTTAGTGTCCTGGATCCCTTTAGTTATTTTCAACTGTTTAATCTATGTCTTTGATGTCCAAATACCGTGGAAATTTTATGACCTGGTGAACGTTATAAATTACTCCAATTCGTTTGCAAATCCAGTTGTGTACGCATTAAGAATACCTGAGTTTAGAAAAGCCCTGGTTTTGTGCTGTTTAAGAAAACCAGCGGCGCCAAACATGCTAAATATTAATAGAAGAAGTACCAAGATTCCGGGGACAGAACTCAGAACTTTACGAACAGACAACAGTCTCCTACAGCTGAAATTTAATCAAGAAGTTCTGGATACCAAAGTTTAGAAACTCTGAGTTGATGTTGTAGATTAGACGATCTTGAATTGTAAAGCGAAACATGTTTTCTGTGATCAGGGAAGCATTCTACATAAATTTGTTTACACGCATATTTTGTCTCTTAAGGTAATTCCATTGAAATAGAACTCGCAATAAATTTTCTTTCAAACTTTACCTGTTGGCTGCTTATTTCAAGAGCATTTAAATTTTGAAATAAAAAAGGAGGGTCCCGGTATTCGTTTAGGAGCAGGAAGACCTTCAATAAACCCCATAATTCCTGAAATTATCTCCTTTCAGAAACGTTTCCATTTGAACCATCCACTTAACGCTTTTTGAGGGCAGAAAAAAAGAGAGAAAGTTAAGTGAGAAAAACATCAATGAATGTACTCCAGCAATTGAAAGGAGTAATTTGATGGCGTTTCTTGAGAGCACATATTATCTTTTCCAAACACTAGCTATGCTCTCATTTTCAGTGATAGTTTAAAACTCTGCAATAGAAATTGGTCTATATTCACGGTCTAGAAAAAAAGTGATCCCTGCATTCAAACTAAAAAATCGTTTGGTTTAGCAATAGCCACCATTTTGTATATGTTGTGTATGTGCACGCGGTCGTGAACGCACGCTAATTACGCAAAAATCGAGCGTAGTAGGGATGCGCAATGCAATTCTGAGGAATAACCTTAACTCCGTTTGTACACCACAACTAAACTACAAGAAATATTTAACCTGGTTCAGGACCATGTAACATGTAAACTTCTATTTCAAAAATTTCCAACCAGTTTAAGGCAATAAGGCATGGCATGCTTATTATTCTACTAAATAATTTTACGGTTGGTCAAAATTACATGAGGAAGAGATTTTGGGCCAATGTCTTGGAAAAAATCAGAAACCTTGTGCCCTTTTGACGTCGTCTTTCGGAAACATATGTATGACAATGCCTTGCGTGTAAGTGTTGTTTTCACAGTTGTTTTTTTTGTTGTTTTTTGCGTGTAAGTGTTGTTTTTTTTTCACCAAAACAGCATCGCGCAGAATTCTATTGTCTTTCGCGACATATACTTGCAGTGCTCATTTTTTCAATGCGCGGAATAATAATTACAAATATTAGCTGTCGGAATTCCGACTGCTCTCGTCAATGAATCGGCGGCTGTCAATCAAACGGTCTGATGTGTGAAGTAAATCCCAAGGTGTAATAAGCTAACAAAAGCGCTCTAATTTAAAGGCGGCCTGCGATCTTCACAAAGACTTTTGTCAACAAAGTCGTGTGCAGCGACATTCTCACTTTTTTTGTTAACATGTCACACTCGAAATGGTTTGAGCGCGGGAGCCAAAAGTTCTCCCACAAAAAATTCTTCTTCCAAAGCGTTGCCAAATTGAAAGAACGGTGCGCATAAAACTTTCTTCTACTTTATCGTTGTCCTCTTTTACTCGACCGGTCAAAGCAGTTCACCAGACGTAGTCTTTTACTCGATCGGTTTACGTAGCCTGTCGTTGATCGAGGACTTAAAAGACAACACAGGTCTTTATCTATTCGAAAGATGAAGAGGAAAATAAATGACATTTCTGTTTGAAATCCAGAGCCGAACAAAAAAGCAAAGGCACGCAGCGCGTCTTACGCCTGAGTGAGCATTGTTGTCCACTGCATGTGTGAGATAATTATTCAAAATTGGAACCGTTTTAATTGATCAAAACATTTAAAAGGCCCAGGTTCGAGTATTCAGTTATTAGAATCCTCTTTGGAGTAACATGTCAAAGCGTACGAGACAGCTCGGCTTTTACGCATCACTATTTGATGACGTTTATGATCGTGGCCTCAGTTATAAGTACCGACCCAAGCAAAAGCCCGTTGTTATGGGTATTTATAAAGTTGAGCGCATAGTCTCTCAACGAAATCAAGGGGGCAAGGCAGAGTATTTTATTCAGTGGAAGAATTATCCTTTAACTGAAAACGCATGGGAGCCGTCCGAACACTTCTTATGTTGATGAAATTACATGTAAAGTGATGTTAAAACGACGTTCAGAAAACACTGAGATCTTTTTTTCAACGAAAATCAAAAATGATCTCTTTGAGACCGGCTGAGGATGAAGTACTCTGCTTCGCTTCCTTTAACTCTTTTATCTCTCTGAGATCATTTTTGCCTTGACAACGCGCCACTGCCAGAGAGCCTCACCGTTTATTCGAAGATAAAACATTGGGTCGTAGCCTTTCAGTGGAGTGGACATGTGCAAGAAAGCGGGATTGACCGGGGATTCAATGAGCTCTAAAAAGAGCTCCCGATCAACGCGCTGCATTTCTTGCACAGATGACATGCTGAAAATTCGTTTATTGCAACTCGCGCAAAGCGTTACTTTAAATACGATGGTTAAGTGATACATTTTATCACCTCTCAATTTCAATGCCTTATAGCGTCGGCGTATGTCCTATTGTTTGTGGAGGCGGAGCTTGGCATATATTAATATTCTGCCGGGAAATTCAAAAGAGTTTCGCTCTATTGTTCTTCTAGTCTCCGAGGCAAACGAAGGCTGAAGGATCGTTACGAGTGTTCGAAAGTTGGCAGAACGACCACTTCGAAACATTATTTTCCGTTAAAACTTGGCATAAAGCTTCCTTTAACAACATACATTCAAAGCTGTATGATAACCGTTAAGAAGGGCACTTTGAAGGAGTTAAATTCTTCCTCCAAATATTTCCTCATATAATATTTTCCTTCAAATGGACCAAATTCAGGAAAAGAAAACGACTAAATCCACTTTTCGTAGCATTTCAAAAAATGTCTCCTTTCTTCCATCAATGTCTCATCTACAAAAGCCATATGATAACCACTACGAAACACAAGTATGAAGCACGTAAACTCTAAACAAGTATGCGTAGTCGGCCATTTTCTGGTCATTTTCTTTGTTGTTTAGCCATCGGCAGCCTAATTAATAATTAAATTTCGCGCGCACGCTACATTTAAGTCCCGGATATGTCGCGGCATTCTGCGCGATGGGCCATTCGACAACATAAAACTTCCAATTCTTTCGCTTGCAATACTTCCCGGCATTCTTTCGCTTGTTTCTCTCAGCTGCTGTGATGGCTGGAAAGTTTTACACACCTTATGACGTCAAGGGTCCTAATTTGCCTATTTTGACCGCGCGTGGAATGTCGCACACTTTTGATCGAATTACCTAACGTCGATGCAGGAAAATAATTATTGCGCGCTTGTCCGAAGCCCATAATCGAGCATTACCAATCAGAGAAATATAGACTTCAATATTTTAGGATGAAAAAAGTGGGGAAAATTTCACTTCACAGGCACTTTAAGGACGTTCGCGCTAATTGTTTCTGCGCATCCTTACCACGCACGCAAATTCACAAGCCACGTCATGCATCGAGTGCGCGCTGAGTAATATCAAAGTGCTCTGTAGCAAACTCGTGAATTGAACAGATGAATTAAATTATTTTTTGGATTATCTGGTGAAGGGAATTTTGTGGTTCATTTTCACATTTAGAGTACAAGCAGTAATTCAGTATTCGCTAATAAAGCACCAAACAAACAGAGTTACATTTGGATAAGATGCATGGCATTACAATTGACACGATCATACTATTACCTGACAATATAAAGAAAATCTATCGATTAGAAGTTTGAAACGCACCATCGAATTCCGTTCTTTTTAGCTCTTCGTTTATCTGTGTGGCGGTTTCAAATGCCTATTGAAGGGTTAAGTTTTGTGAAAACGTTGGCAAAATTTGAAATTATTAACGCAACGGATTCACTTATACAAAATATTACTAGGATAGCTTTTCTTCGTTGATTCATGTTTGGATATTTTAAACATCTTTGGAGAAGCTACACCCGTTAGTTCGCGTAAGTTTTAGCTTTGAAGATTTTATTTTGTAACCACTGAATATTGTTTACGTTTTAATGCCCTAACGGTAATACAGACTTCATTTTCCTGAGTCATTTCACGAGTGTGGTTTTGGCGCCTAGTTGGGAGATTATCGGACACCCTGCCGCAATGAAATATAGTTTGTTCTGAATATGAATATTACACAAAATTCAAAACAACAATATTAACAAAACTTGCTCATTTTTTTACAAAGTTGCTTAGCAATACAACTTTCGGCTGGTTGGTCAGGGTTTACGAGTTTTTTCGTTTTGGATGGGGGCAGGTGGGCGTGGTATGTAATCGTGTGATCTTCATGCCGCAGATTCTAGGTAATTTACAAACCCTTATGAGGAAGTTTATAAACATTTATTTTTGTAATACTAGCAATCTGCGCAACGAGTAGGAAGCAACACAGTGAAGACGTTGCTCAAAAAACAGACTGGCTGTACCCCAAGGAACCTGAAGACAAGACATCCCATCAAAGGTATGTAGCGAGTGCAACCCGTTTTGAAAAAGAAAGAGTGAAAAATCACTTTTACCGTCACCTTTGTTAATAGCGTGACTTGACTTGACAAATGTAGTTGCTTTTACATTTTCATAGACTTGCCAAACAGGCTGCCATGGAAACCATAGGCCTCCTCGTCACCTCGACCCGATTCCGTGAGCCTCCAACTCCTCAGAATATCTCCTCCACTCCATGCTGGACTCCGGGAAGAGATGCCGCGTTTCCTCCAACACCCTTAGTTACAGATACCGTTCGTGTTTAAAACTCAGCTATGGACACGATTGCAAATCTCACTGCACAAGAAACAAAACGGGAGCCTCTTATCTCCCATTTGAAAACCCCCTTGAACAACTTGAGCAAAGCAGAACAGTTGAGTGTTGTACAAAAGGCTAGTGAAGACTGTTTGCTAGTGTGCAGTGCAATAGCACTTGGAGGTGCATAGTGGCGACGAGCTCTTCAATTCCATGGCTCAGTCTACACAAAGAAAAAGTTTGACGGTTCGCCACCTGGTGATCTAGTGGTACTTATGACTGCGTACAAGAACGCTAAGACTAAGAATTTAAAGAGACAGATACTAAGCCTTTACGCATATAGATATCCCATGAGCATGCATGCTGCAAAAAATTCACCAACCATACGGAAAACTATCCTCATGGGAAATAAAGCAAGCACGCTCTCATGCTAATCTAAGCGGCCCTGGTACAACCCCTGAAGTTACAACCAAGCCCCGCGTACGTCTTGACACGAGTAAGGTCGATCACTTTGTGGAATTTACAAATAGACTGTACTTCTATCAAGACGTTTCTTATGGTAGTAAAATACTAATCCTCGAAAGTGGCGACACAATAGAGATGCCTAATGTTGTGAGGACAGTGACCAGATCTACAATGATTGAAGAATACTTGGAGTATTGTAAAGAACAATGTCACGAACCACTGAGTAGGTCAACTTTGTTCAAAATCCTGGAGGTTCGAGACGCATCTCAGCGTAAGTCGCTCCAGGGCTTGCACAATACCTCAGCTGATGACGCGGCGGGATTTCAGACTCTTGAAACACTGGTTGAAACTCTTGAGAAAGGAGGAATGGAGAAACAGTGGTGTCTTCATGTTCATAGAAAGCTCAGAGATGCAAAACGCTATCTCAAGACTGACTTCCGCATACATTGCCAGCCATGTGCTTCTACTTGCGCTGACCACTGTCGACATTTTGCGCCCAGTGATCCTGTCGAAGCCGATTTCCGGCAACCCTGCTCTCATGAGCACGTATTCAGTTGCGATGACTGCCAAGGGATGAAGAATGTACTGCAGGATGTCAGACTGGAGTTCGAAGCGTCATCCTGGACACCTTACAGTTCAGAACAACGAGAGGATCTGCTATATGATTTTGACCGCGCAAAGTCAGACATCTTGCTGTGGAAAGCCCACGTTATTCGTTCGATAAACCAGGCAGAGGAAAAACAAGATGCACTTAGATCATGATCAGCCGATGACACGTCAGCTATCCTAATAATGGACGGGGCCATGAAATTTCTTCAAATTAGATATCGTGAGAAGCAGTCCGATTGGTATGGGAAACGAGGCCTTAACTGGCACATATCAACGGTAATACCTAAGAATGCTAGCAATGGGAAGGTTGAGCTGAAATCATATGCGCATATCTTTGATTCGTGCCAGCAGGACTGGTATGCAGTCTGCTCGATCAATCATTGAAAACAGACTGGAGGTTGTAAAAAAAGGATCACCCCCAGATTATCCGAGGGAGTCTTAGGAGTGACGAAGCAGGCTGTTACCACAACAACTTCCTCTTGGTGGCCGTAAGAGATGCTGGGAAACGAGTTGGTCTTACTGTCACGCAGTATGACTTCCGAGCCACAGTACGGAAAGGATGTGTGTGATAGAATCCTTTGTCCGATGAAATCAATATCCAGTTTAGTTAAAATTGGTATCTACAGGCAAATCGGAGTAATTGGTCTCGCAAAGTCCAAAAAAAATCATTAGTCAGAAATATTTCCCGCCAAATTTTTAGCGCAGAATATTACCTTATACCCACTTTCTGCGATTGTTATCCATGATTTACCAAAATATAAAAAATAGAATTTTCGCGGGAAAATTTAGCCTAAGTAATGGTAAGGATTTGGCAAGTTTGAAATGTTTACATAGGTTAATAACGATGTCAGAGCTTAAAAACTCTATTCTGCAGTCCAGCTAACTATTTTTTGCCTGTAGATACCAATTTTTAACTAAACTGTATATTGAGAACAGTGCAAAAGACCATCACAAAAATGTCTTTCTGTGGAAATAAACTGCTGCACTTTTGAAAAACGACTCGCTGAAAATGGCTAAAATTTGGGTCACGCTCATTAACGATTCGGCGGCGATATTTGGCACCTCGTGAAAAACCGTAGAATTAATGCGAAAGACCGCTAATATTTCTCAATCAACTAATAAGGAAACAAATGTCATCTCATGAAAATAAGAGTTTCTGGAATTTGTAGGAAGTACCTTTTAGGCTCATCTAAATTGTCCGAAATTTCGATCATTTTAGACCGCTTGAGGACCAAAATCGCGATGTAGCGATATCTCGAAGAAAAACGAACGCCTACCTCGGAAAATGTCATGGTTGTTAATCTTTTCGGATAGCTTTTATACTGTGAAAAGATG
This sequence comes from Orbicella faveolata, assembly GCF_042242905.1. NCBI lineage: Eukaryota > Metazoa > Cnidaria > Anthozoa > Scleractinia > Merulinidae > Orbicella > Orbicella faveolata. Next base: position 6,410,707 of record NW_028301554.1, read on the forward strand.
AATGTAAACGGCCGACCTCGATCTTTTGGTACTGCCCGGTTTTCTCCGACAATGACACTTAAGAGCAGCTTCGCCTAAATATCAACTAGACTTGGAAATAGCGAAAAAATCGAATTTCTTCAAACTCGCCCACAATGAAGCCCTACGGGCACTAGTTACAAAAATATCGTTTTAAGTTCGATAAATCAAAAATTATTTTTTTCCGCAATTTTTTCGTTTCGATGCCCCAAATCGGCCAAAATCCATCGAAAATGAGCGGCATATTCAGAGGCTCATAAACTCAAAAGCAAAAATCTTCATTACAAACTGATTGCACGTCGTATTTGTACTTCCTTTCTTGTCTATTCAGAGCTAAATAGATCGTGATTTGATTAGAACTTAAATATTTGACGAATTTTTTAAGTTAACGACCCAAGACAGCTTTACAAGAGGTCTACATTTAGCCTATTTTCAAATGCTAAAAAGGCGTTCTGGTACACGGCTTTCCCCAAAACGACTAGTTTGGTCTGAAAGAGCATTGTTTCTTCTTCAAATTAGTGAAATAAAATTTTTGGGTAAATAAAATCGCGAGCGCTGAGATAGCGAACTAAATGCAGCACTTCGTCCTGAAAACGTGACCTTTGACCCGAGGGTAACGAAACCGATTACTGCAAGAAAACCCGGAAGAAAAGCAAACGCTTCGTTATTTTAAAACAATTTCTAGTCATATCTCTCCGAAACCATGATTGCAAGAAACTATGTCCAGATATGAAATCTTGCAGGGTCAAAGACGGGGCTAAAGGGCGCATTTTGACACAATAACTTTGTTTGCTGAGAATTGAAGTCAATGACCGTTAACGAATTCCAGTGAAATTTGCAAACTTGAAGTATGTTAGCCGATACTTACCTGAATATTTATATTTATAGAAGAGTCGTCTTCTAGGATTAACCTTCAAAAGAAGCTGGACCCCGATTGGGAAACCTCTAAAAGAAGAAATGTTTAATGTTCCGTGACCTGCCCGCTGCTATAAATTAGCTTAAATTCCATGCACATGCCGACCGCATGTTTGTCGTAAAACTCACTTAACTCCACTGACAGTTTCCATGGGTAACCCCAAAATAAACAATCCCCAAAAATGTAAAGTGAAATTGGCTGTCTTGATGAACAGTTAAAAGCTAGAGTCAAGTTCCATTACCCTTTAAAAGTGCTTGATTCTACTTTGTTCACTCAGTAGTTACTGTCACGTTCGAATACCGCGTAGTATCGGTCATGCCAAAACACTGCAGACCGTACAGACTGAGTAAGTTTCCCATACAAAGTCTTGTACGCGTTTGTCTATTGAATCAAAAGTCAAATACTGCGCTTGTGCAGCCTGTGGATAAATGACAAACTTTCAGATACATTTAATACTATTTTGTAACCAGACCCAAAAAAAGGAGTCACAATGAAAAGCCCAAACAAGTGTCTGCAGTCTGCACGGTCTGCACCGTTTTGGCGTGACCGATTCGCGGCATTCGAACGTGAGAGTAGTGAACAAAGTCGACGCAAACAAATAAAATCAAGCACTTTTTAAAGGTAATGGAACTTGACTCTAGCTTCTAACTGTTCATCAAGACAGCCAATTTCACTTTACATTTTTGGGGATTGTTTATTTTGGGGTTACCCATGGAAACTGTCAGTGGAGTTAAGTGAGTTTTACGACAAACATGCGGTCGGCATGTGCATGGAATTTAAGCTAATTTATAGCAGCGGGCAGGTCACGGAACATTAAACATTTCTTCTTTTAGAGGTTTCCCAATCGGGGTCCAGCTTCTTTTGAAGGTTAATCCTAGAAGACGACTCTTCTATAAATATAAATATTCAGGTAAGTATCGGCTAACATACTTCAAGTTTGCAAATTTCACTGGAATTCGTTAACGGTCATTGACTTCAATTCTCAGCAAACAAAGTTATTGTGTCAAAATGCGCCCTTTAGCCCCGTCTTTGACCCTGCAAGATTTCATATCTGGACATAGTTTCTTGCAATCATGGTTTCGGAGAGATATGACTAGAAATTGTTTTAAAATAACGAAGCGTTTGCTTTTCTTCCGGGTTTTCTTGCAGTAATCGGTTTCGTTACCCTCGGGTCAAAGGTCACGTTTTCAGGACGAAGTGCTGCATTTAGTTCGCTATCTCAGCGCTCGCGATTTTATTTACCCAAAAATTTTATTTCACTAATTTGAAGAAGAAACAATGCTCTTTCAGACCAAACTAGTCGTTTTGGGGAAAGCCGTGTACCAGAACGCCTTTTTAGCATTTGAAAATAGGCTAAATGTAGACCTCTTGTAAAGCTGTCTTGGGTCGTTAACTTAAAAAATTCGTCAAATATTTAAGTTCTAATCAAATCACGATCTATTTAGCTCTGAATAGACAAGAAAGGAAGTACAAATACGACGTGCAATCAGTTTGTAATGAAGATTTTTGCTTTTGAGTTTACGAGCCTCTGGATATGCCGCTCATTTTCGATGGATTTTGGCCGATTTGGGGCATCGAAACGAAAAAATTGCGGAAAAAAATAATTTTTGATTTATCGAACTTAAAACGATATTTTTGTAACTAGTGCCCGTAGGGCTTCATTGTGGGCGAGTTTGAAGAAATTCGATTTTTTCGCTATTTCCAAGTCTAGTTGATATTTAGGCGAAGCTGCTCTTAAGAATTTATATGGGGAACTTAAGAACAATAATCGGTTCGAAATTGTGGCAGGCAAGCTTTCACGTCTGAAATTAGCTATGTTGATCAAACTCCTGTAGTTCCAAAAGGTTAGTGCCCAAAGTTTTTTTTCCAGTTCTCGGTACACTAGCCCTAGTACTAGACATGGATATTGATCAGGACTCCAGGTCACGTTATACTTTTGAGAAACACTCCTTCAACCAGCAACATGCCCGCTAAAATTTTGCGAAGGCCTTCTGTGGGGCATTTTCAAAAAATCATAATTAATTTTTCTTCTGCCCGATTTTAAATATTTTACCGTTAATCGAAAGAAAAAACATGAAATGAAATCATATGTAAGTTTTATTGTATTTCAGTAAAAGCGTAATTTTTCAGCTCCTTCCGCGCAACGCCTAAATTTGACTCGAAACAGAACGGTTTTACGGTTTTGGACCGTACTCGGAAATCGTCGCCAGAAATATTGAAAAATAGCACTTAAAGCCAAATTATTGTTATTTTTGTTTATCATATGGACTAACTGTTTCACACAGAAAATTCGCAGTAATTCTCTTTTCGGCCGAAAATCGAGTGGTCGGTTCTTACACGGACAGCTTCTTAAGCTGTAAGGTATGGTTGTCCAAGAAGATAAATACCTCTTGGAAATTCAATATCAAACGGGACATTGAGTAAATATGATTCTGTTCCTTATTCTTTTTTAAAGTTCGAAAGGCAAACATCTCCCTTTCAAATTGATATTTTTAATTTCGTGCGCCGTCAGAGACTAAATATCGATGATTACCTTGTCGCAAATGGCAATTTTCGAACAAAGTAAAATTAAAAAGCTACAGTAGGTCTGGTGGATATATCTCCTGATTTCACCTATAAATCTCTCTAGAGATGTAAATCACTTTATACATGTATTTTTAAAACAGAAAAACGTCGAAGACCCCCAATTTCAATGGATTACTGAAGAACTCCATGAACTATAAAAAGTAAGTATCCACACAAACCAAGCAACTACATGTATTAAATTATTAATGACTTACCCAGCTGTTTATTAGGCTATTCTGCCTTCCTTTTTACCTCAAAGAATAATTGGCTAATAAAATAAAATAGAGTGAGACTTACAAATCCGCGGAAGTGCAGATGAAAATTCACAATATCCCCAGAATTTAAGTAAGAACCTGTCTCAAGATGCAGTTCTGTGACGTTTCCATGTAAATTTAAACAAATGTACTACCGTTTTTCACGGTACCCGAGCACTAATTCCTTTAATGTTAAGTTGAATACCAAACTCATTAGGAATTTTAAATAATCAGAAATCCTCAGAAATGGGGGCTATTTTGATTGAGGACTTCCATTGCATTTTTTTGCAAAAATTTATATATTTCATACTGGGTTTTTTAAGCCAATAGTTTCTAACCATTTGAAGAATTCAAATTCAGTCTAACAAGAACACTTCATAAAAGCTGTGGACTTTTGATTGGTTAACCATTAATAATTGGCGTACATCAAGGAAAAAGTTGACAGTGTGCCACTTGGTGCCGTCAAACGTAGTTAGGTAAACGCCCACGGTTTTGCGCATGAGCTGTTTCCTCGTCACGATACAGCACTTACACCTTGCTTTCTGTCAAAATTAACCTTCTCAAACTATTTTTTACAATCAACTTCCTGCTTAATGCTTGGGGAAATTAATTGTGCAGTTTTATTAAAGTGAACTATTTACACACCTTTGAGATAACCGTCAGGTCTTTACAAACTTTTCCGTAAAACCACCATGGAGTATATGAACAACAAGCTTACTCATTCACTGTTTTAAGGAAATAAATTGAAGCAAAACATATTAATCATCATTTGAAACCTTTACTTAAAAATCAAGAGAAAAAAAAAACATAACAGATGCTTCTGTGTTGATCAACCCGTCAAATCTGAGGAACATGATGCAAACTTCTTGATGGATGACGCATCTTAGTCACGAATTATGGCAATATAATCATTCTAAAACTTTTCTTTAAAATATGTCTTGACAGGTTGCGTCAGTTTTAAGTCAACTGAGACATGTCATGTGAAAGATAAGTCCACGATGATTGGTCTTAAAACGGTCAAAAAGCTACAAATTTGGTCATGATCTGTCACTCGCTCCTCATTCTCGTATCTTGCGGTTTACAGACCTCCTATTTTCCTCATCAAGTAACGATACGTTGTTATCGGCAAAGTTTAATCGACGTTTCAATCGTTCAGTGAAACTGAAATATGATGAGAACAGAAGCAGCTACAAATAGCTCAGAGAACGCGACTGGTCCATCAAGAATTGTTCCTTCCAAGGCAGAAGGCATCGCATTGTGCGCCGCATTTATTTTGATATTTGTATTTATTGTTGTAGGAAACTTGCTCACCGTTGTTCTGTTTGCAGTAGCCAGGAGACTTCGTAAGAGAAGTTTGTTTCCAGTCATCAATATGGCGTTTGCTGACCTGATGTTAGGAACTGTGTCCCTACCGCTCTACATTTACATCGTTGATTACAGTTTTGAACTTTGGAAAGGTGGTTGGTCGATGTCTTTGTCAATTTTCTACGCAATCGTTGATACCTTTTTGTCGCAGGCGTCGTTAATTTCTGCAGCTTTCATATCTGGTGAGAGATTTTACGCCATTTACTGGTCGTTTAAGCACCGAACACTGTCAATGCGAGCATACCGTATTATTATTTTTACTGTGTGGGCACTGACTGTCGTCGTCACCGCCCTCTTGTTTTCATTAAAACGTTCTATGTATTATTGGATGCCATACGTCATGATTATAACATTCATCATATGTGGCAGTAACATCGGCATTTGGAAAAAGTTTCGACGCGGAAATATCGCTTCACAACAGCAAAACAGAGACTCGCGAAACAAACGCTTAACAAAGACCTTGCTATTTGTGTCTATTCTTGCTTTGCTGTGCTGGATCCCTTTAGTTATTTTGAACGGTTTAATTTCTGTGTATGATGTCCAAATACCGTGGAAGTTTTATGATCTGGTGAACGTTACAAATTACTCCAATTCGTTTGCAAATCCAGTTGTGTACGCATTAAGAATACCTGAGTTTAGAGAAGGCCTGGTTTTGTGCTGGTTAAGAAGACCAGCGGCTGCCCCAAACATGGTAAATATTAATAGAAGAAGTAACAAGACTCCGGCGACAGAGCTCAGAACTTTACGAACAGACAACAGTCTCCTACAGCTGAAGTTTAAACAGGAAGTTCTGGATACCAAAGTTTAGAAATTCTGAATTGATGATGTAGATTATACGCTCTTGAATTGTAAAGCCACAACTAAACTATAAGAAAATTTGAACTTGGTTCAGGACCATGTAACATATAAACCACTATTTAACAAATTTCCAACCAGTTTAAGACAGTAATACATGGAATGTTTAGTGTGCGATTTCTTAACCCATAATTATTCCGCTGAATAATTTTGCAGTTGGTCAAAATTACGTAGCTCTTATTAACCGCGCACGAGGTATGTATGGGAGAATCTTGACCTGAGATCGTGAGTACAGATCGAACGCAGTGAGGTCTGTACACACGACCGAGGTCAAGATTCTCCCATACAGGCTCACTAATTTCGGTTACTAAGATGTTTATTATATGACACAAGCAAGGACAATTTGATTCGTTTAATGTAACTGGTTTGTACTAACTGACATTTTGTTTGCCAACGGCGATGAGCTCAATCTAATTCTGCCAAAGTCTGCTCGTCTTCTTTCCGTTTTTTTTTTCCCATCAGGCTTTTTGGCACTTTCAGAAATAAATATTGTCAGATGACGTATCAAGAAATGGTCTATTGTTCCGGCTCAACATCAGACGTTAAGCAAAAATGAATAGCCTTTTGTTCTTGGTAACCCTGAGGGACTTCGTCCGAAGCCAAACCAAAATCGTCGCCGTTGTTCGGAAAACTTTCGGCAGAACAATTAAGCTGCACTTGGGGGTGGGCAACGTAATTTTTTCTCTCGTAAAGTCAATTCTCACCGGTGTACCCCAAGGCAAATTGACCGCCGCTGTGCGCATCGAGGTGATCACAATTCAAAAACTAATTATCCACATGTGTCGCATTCGGACCACGTCTCTCTAAATACAACCCCCAGTTTAAATCCCTTTTTATTCTAATTCCGACTCGTTTTAATTGCTGGTTTTCAGTATCACGCAATTCAAAATAGATCACAATATAAATCAAAACCGGTCAATAGATAAAGCCCAGAATCTGGAAAATGAAAGAAGGTAAATATGCAAAGACTTTCGCCAAAATTCTGGTCACAGCAATTTTTCTCATGCGAGATATGCGGAGAAATTTTTTACCCAAATTTATAGAGATTTTTATGGAGACGCCATGCTGGTGCCCATCCGTATGGGCACCAACATGGCGGCCGGAAACTAACAGAAACATCTGTCACTGAGTTTTGCTACAAAAGCGTAAATTTATCCCTCGAGGAACTCTAAAACATTAAAATAATACTTTTTCTATAACATGAACTGTTCAGATAGCCAAGTTCCCCGAAATAAGTCACTCTTTTAACCATCATGACAGCTCTCTAGGCCGTCATGTAAATACCGCGTCACGCAAAAGCTTAGAAGTTCAAGCGTAGTTTATCACAAGACCAAGAACCCATTCGGAGCGAAAATTTGTATGAATATTAATTTTAAGCTGCTCTTATACATCATTTAAGTAAAAATCTCAGGAAGATCAATAGTTTTGTAGTTCGAATTTTAGTGACGTCATGTGAAAACCAGCTATAGGTATGCTGCTGAAAGCATTCTTTGTCTGTCATTCGTGCGGCGTTACAACTTTTCTGCTTTTTATTAAGTCGACCGCGCGGTGGTTAGAGTGAAGAATGCGTGACTGAAGTTCTGTTTTTGCGCGTATAAATCTTTCTCTGAAACCTGGCAATCGTCATGGAAGTTATTCGTTTTCAATTTTTTGAGTGTTCGCGGAGCGTCCAGATTTTGACTCAACTGTTTTCAGTCGAGCGCGCGGCACTTTATAAACGAGGTGTGACTTTTTAGTTGTGAAAGAGCGCCGTTGTTTTCAATCAAGCTCGCAGCAAACGAAGGTGTGATCTTTTCTGTAGAACAACTATCAGTCTGGAAATGAAATAAGGTATCGAAGAGTTTTAACTTTTTAGCAGAGCACACACATTTTAGTAAACAATTTTAGTAAACAAATCTAGAACGGTGGAGTCGTGATTCACAAAAAATACGTTGAGAGTAAAGCGGAAATTATTAAAGAGCGGAGAAACGCTACCCAAAACATCGCGTCTGTAATTTTAATTATTTGTTCCCTGATTTCTTTCCGCTGGAAATCGCTGCGGACATCAATCGGTCGGCGAGGAAAGATGCGCGAGCTTCGAAGCGCTGTTAAGAGCTATTAATCTGTGGCCGAATGCTCGACTGAAAGCAGTCTCTCCTCCTGGTTTTCAATCCGTGGGTCGAACGCGGAAACAGCGGGAGCGCGAAGCGAGCAGCTTTGCCGCTCGATTATCGCGCTCGCCATTGTCGCGTTCATCTTACACTGATCTTATGGGTTTTAGAGCGAAAGAAAGCCTTTTCGCAATCTAGCCAAATGCGAACTTCACTTTCACTCCCACGCGTGGTGAGTTTATCAGGTTAGAGCAATTTTAAAGCAAAAAGATGCCTTACTTGTCAGCAGCTTTTACTTTCACTTTTAAATACATGTGTACAACAGTCACCCTACCAGCCACCCCACCGCAACTATTTGCACCGACAGGATTATACCAATACCATCTCCCCTCGGGAGAATTTGTCTTCCATTCAGTCTTTCCGATCGTTTAAATTTCGCGCTCGTATGGTAATCGGAAATTTCAAAAACTCCCGCGGGCATTTAGAAGCTTATACCGCCATTGTTCAAAATGACCATATAAGACCAATTTTAGGTCTTATAACAATGCCTATTGTTATCAATGTTGAGCCGGTTTTCTTGATACGTGAAAATAGTCAATGATTTTGTTTTAGTTTGCATCTATTTCACCGCAAAACATTACCGGTCTAGATGCCGGTTTAGATAGGAAAATCTACAATCATGGACAAAAGCAATTGAGATACTCCCCGAAAAAGACCTGTTTCGTCGAAGGGGTGAGTTTTTCACTCTCCAATTTTCACATTTCGACCCCCTCTCCCCTTTTCAATGTTGTAACCACGTGACAGTATCTACAGCGCGTATTTCAACATTGAAAACGGGGAGAGAGGGGTTTGGCTATCGACAAAAAAGATGTTTTTGAAATTATGGAAGGACGCCGATAGGAAGCGTTTGTTTTGCTCAACTGGGTCAACACTTTTGTCCATGATTGTAGACCGCTTTCAATATCGATTTCAGCCGATCCAATTCGTGAATTTGGTAGTTCCCAGTCCTTGTGAGACAGAGCCATATAATAAATGTAAGTAAGAGAATTTGGGCTGGTGTCTCCAAACAAATCACAAACCTCGTGCTCTTCTGACATCGTCTTTCGAAAACTTATGTATGGCAATGCCTTCCATGCAAGTGGTGTTTTTACAGCTCACCAAACAGGGCCCTCCGTTAACACAAAACTTCCCATTCTTTCGCTTGTTTCTCTCGGCTGCTGTGATGGCTGGGAGGTTTTACACACCAGTTATGACGTCAACGGTCCTAATTTGCGTATTTTGACCGCGCGCGGAATGTCGCACATTTTTGATTGGAATTAGCCGACTTCGAAACAGGAAAAAAAATTATTGCGCGCTTGTCCGAAGCCCAAAATCAAAAATTACCAATCAGAGAAATATAGACTTCAATATTTTAGGATTAAAAAAGTGAGGAAAATTTTCATTTCATTCAAAAATTATCAAATATAGTTAAATTCGATTTAGAAACAAAACTTTTTTGTATGATGCACTGAAAAGCTATCCTCCTTATGCATATTTTAATTGTATAATTTCTCAAGTAAGGAAAAGTTTACAGAGATCACATCAGTTTTAACATACAACTTATTTTTAAACAAGAAAAACTAAAGATATCACATAAGGTTACAACTCTTAATTTATTAAAAAATCTTTATTTAACGAAAGAATACTTGCAAGAGGAACGATGTTCCTCTATTCCTAATACATGTTAAGATGAAAATCTTATTTTGAAAACCATTTCTAATATATTTATATAACTTTATTTCTACTTGTAGTCTGCATATCACTTGTACATAGAATTAAAAGTATATTTTTAAACCTTATGCATGTCGGTTTCTTGGTTTTTGTTTTTGTTTTTGTTTTCTCATGCCGCCACTTTACAAATCAAAATCCCATTTCTTTAAATTTCCCGGGACATAAATTTCACTACTTAGCCAGTTTGGATCAGTCAAAGGATTGTTTTTCAACATCTAACTCGCATTCACAGAAACTTTCGTTTATCATCTGAGTGGATCATATCTTACTTAATGGTACTTCTGCAGACCTACTCACCTACCTCTCACAGCATTTTCGTACGCGCCATCATCATTCACCTGGCCTTCGACGAGTATCAAAAATAGAACGAACAATCCCACTTGTAATACCAACTGACTCCATCCATCATACACCAATGTCCGCCTGGATATCAATTCCTCCATCTGGCCACGTTAGAGCCTTTCTTCGAGTTTTTCTTCAAATTCTAACTTCAATCAAACCCTCCACACTCGCCTTTCTTCACTTCGTTCAACAATTCACTCGAAATGGCTGCCGCTGACCACTATTACTATAGGGTCGTACATTACGTCATACAGATCACGCAATGATGGCGTGATCTTGTGGAAAAACTTTTACGCCTCGCAAACCACTTGGCGACTTGCGAAAAAAACATTTTTTTTCGTCAAAGTTTCGTTGGAATATTTGAAAGTAGTAAGATGAAGGAAACTACATTCCACACAAGGTATTTTTTGTTTATCCTTTTTTCCCACTAACAAGTTTTAAACTTCTTTCCTATTTATTTTTCGTAACACACATTCCCCAAAATTGTTACTTTGTTTTTTCGTCCCTTCCCCAGCCCCTTTTTATTATTCTATCGCTGATACAGCATACTTTTCTAACATCCATCCTCTCATACGCCCAGTTTTATTATCATTTTTTCCTTTTCATACATTTTTCTCTCATTATTCTTCCGTAATCTCCGTTGCCTCAACGTTTCTTTTCTTCAATCACTCGGCACGAGGATGTCGGGCATTGACCTGGTACCAGGTTAAAAACATCCTCGCTCAGTTGTGCTTTGCCCCTGACGACTCACAACCGTTAGGAGCCTTGGTGCCGATGCATCCTTCTTTCCTTTGCCCGGCCGGATGGTTTCCATTTCTCTCCATCTCTATCAGTCTTGAACCTTTTGTTGATACCAGGAGCCATAATCGGGGACGGAGACCGAAAGTCTCGGGATTCGCGCGTACCTATGATATGGGACAATTTTTCTATTTTTAGAACAAATTGCGCCATCCTGACGTCATATATCCGCGCGGATTCACGCACATGTCGGGGGCTCTCGCGTGGATGTTGTCACGTTGCCTGATCAAATGGTGAGAGTTGAGAGATTCTCTTGCGTATTTTTCACAGCGATAGCAGGGAATAAGGCAGGGAATACGAACCAGGGCCCTTATATGTAGTTTTATGCTCTGAGCTAACGGAAAAGGTGGGTTTTTCGGGGTCGAAATCAAGACTTCAATCTCGCGCTGGGAATGAATAATAAGATCTGCTCACGCTGGTTGTAAGCTTACGCGTATGTTTTTGCGTTTGTTCTGACTTAAGAATATAGCAAGAAAACTCTCTACTCTGGTATCGAGTTAATTTGTGAGTTTCTCAGACAATGGTTCATCATAACCAAAACCTGTTTTGACGGTTTCTTATTGTTTCTGCTTGTTTGGTGGGTTTGCAAAAGTTTTTGAAAGGAGAGTCTGACGTGTGCAATTAGCTCATTTGCATAGTGCAGTTCGTGCACTTTCAAGTCCGAGTCGGTGTTTTCAATTGTCAACAAATCTTGACAAAGATTTCTTTCGTTATCTTTTGTGCTGAGCTGCTGTAACAAATTTCACGAACGCAAAAAAGGCTACTAACATCATGTGTCTTTCTTCAACATAAGCATAGTGAAGTTTTACACTGCGAAAATGAAAATAGACAAGGAGTTTTGATAACTCGATCAACAAAATCGAAATCGTTATTCCAAGTTGATTAAAGAAAGCGTTATCGTAACTTTGCTGATTATTTCTGCTTTATTCACATATTTTCAGTTTAGCTTTTAATATGTTCTCAAACATTTATCAATCTTAAACATATTTAAAAACTATAGAGTTATTGTTGGAGTTCGATGTACGCTTTCACACGAAAGTGCGGTGGAAGTACAATTTGTCATGTTTACTGACTGTACAAAACACGCATCGGCGGGCGCTCTCATTCATCGACAACAGAGAATTTACTGGATTTTTACACGAATAAAACTGAGCAGTATCTACGGACGTAAAGTTATTGGGCCTTGATGAAACATCAAGCGTTGCTTACAATTCAAGCGAAACTCAAACTAGCAATTATTTTGTTTTACTTTTCGGTCGCGATAGACTGACAAATTCCTCGCAAGCGTGTGGCAAGAGGAGCTAGGAAACTATGAAGTCCTGAAGCTCTGCTATATCTAAATATATCCAGCTAGTTTTTTGGTGTGTAATGGAAAAGCTGTTAATCTTCAACATATGTGAAATTTAAAGTGGAGTAATGTACAGCTCATGTAAAAGAAGCATCCGTCGGAACACAACTTGGTCAGCGATATATGTAAGCTTACAGCGGAACATACCTAAAATTCGACACTGTCTTACTTCACTCAAACTGGAGCAGCTTACGACGAAAATACTTAAGCAAAATTCCAACAGACGTAAACGCGTTGAGTTGTGGGCCAAAAACATGAAAAATTTCGGGAATTTCGGACGCCTTTTCCCCCGCGCGACATCCGCAAAAATCCTCGCAGCATGTACGCGCGTGTGCCGCAGGCGATGGCGCAATTTGTTCTAAAAATAGAATTATTGTCCCATATCATGGGGACAAGCCCAATACTAGAAATGGCGCGCGCTTACGGTCTCCGTCCCCGATTATGGCTCCTGTTGATACTTCGTTTCCTCGACCTCTACACCTCAATCCAACTCCTTTAATAAAAAATAATACAATTTGCTCATATTAATATGTACAGGAATTACATTATTCCCAATTTTAAACCTCTAGTGCGAAAAAGATTTTAATTTTTCTATATTCTCCCTCTACAATATTTACTTTTGATACCGGTCCCAGATCCCCAAGACAGACAACACAACCCCTTCCCCACCATCAACCCCTTATCAATAAACTAACCATAAACCGGATTTTACCTTGCCCTCTTTTTCAATATATTCCCAGGCAAATATTATTACACTTACTACAACCTACATTTAAAGGGACACAGTCAGCTGGAGCACCTGCGCATTAGATGCCATTTCATAGCTAATTTGCATATCACAGAGACGCGATCCATACTGTTTTTAGCCAAATATGATAAAAATAGCATCATAGAATGAGCAAAAGCACACTCAAAACAGGCTATTCAGTAAACGATTGAAAATCAAGCAAAACACTGTGAAGATTAAAGCGGATGTCCTTTGATTTCAGGTTGAGGTAAACTTTTTTCAAGGTGAGAAAACTAGTGTCCAGGTTAGCGCGGTCCCAAAGCTGATTGTGTCCCTTTAAGAACGAAAATTGAAATGAAAAATAGTTCCTTTCTATTTATGTGCCCAAGCAAATATCATCACATTTCCTGCAATCACCATTTAAGAACGAAAATATAAATGACAATGTTTCCTTTCTATCTCTACCCTTTACCCTTCTACAATATTTTCCCTTTTAAACTATTTCCTGACCACTAAACGAGGTAACCCGAACCCCAATATTTTTTCCCCTTCAGATACCTTCTTTATTATTTTCCCACCCTCTTCGCACCATCCCACCCAACTTTCTAAGCTTATACTACATAGTCCCAAGAAGAATTTGTCCTTTAATGTCTTACAATTCCTTTAAATTTTAAACTTATCCCAAGGGAATTTTCTACCCAACCCTTTGGCCCTAACCTAACCCTAAAGAGGATTTTCTCTTAGCCCTTACCTGAAAATAACCCTAACAAATCTATTTACCCTGCTCCCAAACCCTTAACCTAACCTAAGATTTATTTTTGTCCAAAATAAAGGGAAAATTTTCCGACCAACCTTCAGACCTAAAACTAAATATGCACAACATTTGAAAAAATGCGCCACACCTAAGAAAATGCGCCACACTTGGATAAATGCGCCTAACGTGGATAAATGCGCCACACTTAAGAAAATACCCCACACTTAGAAAAATGCGCCACAGTTAAGAAAATACGCCACTCGTGGAAAAATGCGACACACTTGGAAAAATGCGCCACACTGAAAAAAATGTGGCATACTTGGAAAAATGCGCCACACTTAAGAAAATGCGGCATACTCGCAAAAATGCGCCACACTTAAAAAATGCGCCACAATTGGAAATATGCGCCACACTTAAGAAAATGCGCACAATTGGAAAAATGCGCCACACTTAAGAAAATGCGGCACACTTGGAAAAATGCCCCACACTTAAGAAAATGCGGCACACTTGGAAAAATGCGCCACATTTGGAAAAATGCGCCACACTTAAGAAAATGCGGCACACTTGAAAATATGAGCCACACTAAAAAAAAATATGCGGCACACTCGGATAAATGCGCCTCATTTAAGAAAATGCGGCACACTTTGAAAAATGCCGCGCACCTGGAAACATGCGCCACACTTTGAAAAAATGCGCCACACTTAAGAAAATGCCCCACACTTGGAAGAATGTGCCACACTTAAAAAAATCTTGCACACTTGGAAAAATGCGCCACACTTAAGAAAATGCGGCACACTTGACAAAATGCCCCACACTTGGAAAAATGCGCCACACTTAAACAAATCTTGCAAACTTGGAAAAATGCGCCACACTTAAGAAAATGCGGCACACTTGAAAATATGAGCCACACTAAAAAAAAAATATGCGGCACACCCGGAAAAATGCGCCTCATTTAAGAAAATGCGGCACACTTTGAAAAATGCGGCACACCTGGAAACATGCGCCACACTTTGAAAAAATGCGCCACACTTAAGAAAATGCCCCACACTTGGAAGAATGTGCCACACTTAAAATAATCTTGCACACTTGGAAAAATGCGGCACACTTAAAAGAATCTGGCACACTTGGAAAAATGCGCCACACTTAAGAAAATGCGGCACACTTCGACAAATGCGCCTCACGGGGATAAATGCACCACACTTAAGAAAATGCAACACACTTGGAAAAATGCGGCACACCTGGAAACATGCGCCACACTTCGAAAAAATGCGCCACACTTCGAAAAAATGCGCCACACTTAAGAAAATGCGGCACACTTGGAAAAATGTGCCACACTTAAAAGAATCTGGCACACTTGGAAAAATGCGCCACACTTAAACAAATCTGGCACACTTGGAAAAATGCGCCGCAATTAAGAAAATGCAGCACATTTCGATAAATGCAACCCACGTGGATAAATGCGCCACACTTAAAAAAATGCAGCACACTTGGAAAAATGCGGCACATCTCGAAACATGCGCCACACTTTGAAAAAATACGCCAAACTTAAGAAAATGCCCCACACTTGGAAAAATGTGCCAAACTTAAAAAAATATGGCACACTTGGAAAAATGCGTCACACTTAAGAAAATGCGGCACACTTCGATAAATGCGCCTCACGTGGATAAATACGCCACACTTAAGAAAATGCAGCACACTTGGAAAAATGCGGCACACCTGGAAACATGCGCCACACGTTGAAAAAATGCGCCACACTCAAGAAAATGCCCCACACTTAAAAAAATGCGCCACACTTAAAAAAAATCTGACACACTTGGAAAATGAGGCACACTTCGATAAATGCGCCTCACGTGGATAAATGCGCCACACTTAAGAAAATGCGGTAGAATTGGAAAAAATTGCCACACTTAAAAAAATCTGGCACACTTGGAAAGATGCGCCAAACTCAAGAAAATGCCCCACACTTGGAAAAATGTGCCACACTTAAAAAATGCGGCACAATTGGAAATATGCGCCACACTTAAGAAAATGCGCACAATTGGAAAAATGCGCCACGCTTAAGAAAATGCGGCACACTTGGAAAAATGCCCCACACTTAAGAAAATGCGGCACACTTGGAAAAATGCGGCACACTTGGAAAAATGCGCCTCGTTTAAGAAAATGCGGCACACTTTGAAAAATGCGGCGCACCTGGAAACATGCGCCACACTTTGAAAAAATGCGCCACACTTAAGAAAATGCCCCACACTTGGAAGAATGTGCCACACTTAAAAAAATCTTGCACACTTGGAAAAATGCGCCACACTTAAAAAAATCTTGCACACTTGGAAAAATGCGCCACACTTAAGAAAATGCGGTACACTTGAAAATATGAGCCACACTAAAAAAAAAATATGCGGCACACTCGGATAAATGCGCCTCATTTAAGAAAATGCGGCACACCTGGAAACACTCGCCACACTTTGAAAAAATGCGCCACACTTAAGAAAATGCGCGAGACTTGGAAGAATGTGCAACACTTAACAAAATCTTGCACACTTGGAAAAATGCGCCACACTTAGAAAAATCTGGCACACTTGGAAAAATGCGCCACACTTAAGAAAATGCGGCACACTTCGACAAATGCGCCTCACGGGGAAAAATGCACCACACTTAAGAAAATGCAGCACACTTGGAAAAATGCGGCACACCTGGAAACATGCGCCACACTTCGAAAAAATGCGCCACACTTAAGAAAATACGGCACACTTGGAAAAATGTGCCACACTTAAGAAAATGCGGCACACTTCGACAAATGCGCCTCACGGGGATAAATGCACCACACTTAAGAAAATGCAGCACACTTGGAAAAATGCGGCACACCTGGAAACATGCGCCACACTTCGAAAAAATGCGCCACACTTAAGAAAATACGGCACACTTGGAAAAATGTGCCACACTTACAAAAATCTGGCACACTTGGAAAAATGCGCCACACTTAAGAAAATGCGGCACACTTCGACAAATGCGCCTCACGGGGATAAATGCACCACACTTAAGAAAATGCAGCACACTTGGAAAAATGCGGCACACCTGGAAACATGCGCCACACGTTGAAAAAATACGCCACACTCAAGAAAATGCCCCACACTTGGAAAAATGTCTCACACTTAAAAAAATCTGGCACACTTGGAAAATTGCGGCACACTTAAAAGAATCTGGCACACTTGGAAAAATGCGCCGCAATTAAGAAAATGCGGCACACTTCGATAAATGCGCCCCAGGTGGATAAATACGCCACACGTAAGAAAATGCAGCACACTTGGAAAAATGCGCCACACCTGGAAACATGCGCCACACTTTAAAAAAATACGCCACACTCAAGAAAATGCCCCACACTTGGAAAAATGCGCCACACTTAAGAAAATGCGGCACACTTGGAAAAATGCGCCACAATTAAGAAAATTCGGTACAATTAGAAAAATGTGCCACACTTAAAAAAATCTGGCACACTTGGAAAGATGCGCCACACTTGGATAAATGCGCCTCATGTGGAAAAATGCGCCACACTTAAGAAAATGCACCAGACTTGGAAAAATGCGCCACACTTAAGAAAATGCGGCACACTTGGAAAAATACGCCACACTTAAGAAAATTCGGCACACTTGGAAAAATGTGCCACACTTAAAAAAATCTGGCACACTTGGAAAAATGCGCCACACTTAAAAAAATGCGGCACACTTCGATAAATGCGCCTCACATGGATAAATGCGCCTTACTTAAGAAAATGCAGCACACTTGGAAAAATGCGCCACACCTGGAAACATGCGCCACACTTTAAAAAAATACGCCACACTCAAGAAAATGCCCCACACTTGGAAAAATGTGCCACACTTAAAAAAATATGGCACACTTGGAAAAATGCGCCACACTTAAGAAAAGGCGGCACACTTCGATAAATGCGCCTCACATGGATAAATGCGCCTCACTTAAGAAAATGCAGCAAATTTGGAAAAATGCGGCACACCTGGAAACATGCGCCACACGTTGAAAAAATACGCCACACTTAAGAAAATGCCCCACACTTGGAAAAATGCGCCACACTTAAGAAAATGCGGCACACTTGGAAAAATGCGCCACAATTAAGAAAATTCGGTACAATTAGAAAAATGTGCCACACTTAAAAAAATCTGGCACACTTGGAAAGATGCGCCACACTTAAAAAGATGCGCCACACTTGGATAAATGCGCCTCATGTGGATAAATGCGCCACACTTAAGAAAATGCACCAGACTTGGAAAAATGCGCCACACTTAAGAAAATGCGGCACACTTGGAAAAATACGCCACACTTAAGAAAATTCGGCACACTTGGAAAAATGTGCCACACTTAAAAAAATCTGGCACACTTGGAAAAATGCGCCACACTTAAGAAAATGCGCCACACTTGGATAAATGCGCCTCAAGTCGATAAATACGCTACACTTAGGAAAATGCGCCACACTTGGAAAAATGGGCCACACTTAAGAAAATGCTCACACTTGGAAAAATGCGCCACACTTAAGAAAATTCGGTACACTTCGATAAATGCGCCACACTTGGATAAATGCGCCTCAAGTGGATAAATACGCCACACTTAGGAAAATGCGCCACACTTGGAAAATGCGCCACACTTAAGAAAATGCTCACACTTGGAAAAATGCGCCACACTTAAGAAAATACCTGACATCAAGAAAATTTTTACCACGACCTTCAAGCAAAATTAACCCTTGGCTAAAAGTTTCTTACCCTGCCTGTTAATACCCTTTTACCTTTTGTACAGCTACAACAACTTAACCTCTCATGGAACTAGATCACATCCCAACTTAACAGCCTTTTAACAACCGCATATGGCAACAATCAAGACAACATATTACTAATGAACGCCTGCAACTTTTCCACTCACTTAATGGAGATGTCTTCTACCCCATCCTAACCTGGTCCACCAACATTCAGCAACTTTTCTGGAAGAAACCAACAAGAGAAAATGAGTCTTTCCAACTTATGTTATTTTTCATTGGCAACGGCTGTCCACCAGAATTAATAGCAAAATGGGTTCTGACCTCTCAACATTGGGCTTCACATTTGAAAGGAGAAAAGAGAGCGAGGCAAATTGACTTCATTGTGCTAAACCTCACTTCTAAAGCCAACATCTGGTTCTATTTTGACATTCACCATGGTCAATGGCTTTATCTGAATGGAGAAAAAAAATAGATTCAATTAACCAATAATCGTTTATAAATTTGCATACATGGAACAGTCTTGTTGACTGCAATCTGTATCAGTTATATTAAATTATGCACAACACTGGTAACTATGCTTTTTTCATTATGCTGATGGACAAGAACGATAATAATAACAACTAACTGACCAAATAAGCTGTCCCTCATACACGAAACTCACCCTCTCTAACAATTTTGACATAATATACGCCCACTACCCAGACTATAATACCCTATTTTACATATTCACGCCTTTTATACACAACTAAAACAAACCTATAGGGCTAACCCCGTTAAATCAAAATAACCATAACACAACAACCACCATAATTACCTTTTAAATTGCTGTTTTCCGTGTAGAGAAAAATTCTCCTACCCTTACCCTCATAAAGATTTATTACCCCACCTCGAGGGACCCATGCAAACCCCTAAAGTATTTCTACCATACCCTTCATCAAACCTCCAGCATTTAGTGCGCTATCTTTCACTCAATTTTTCTTAATTCTGCAAATGTTTTGTTTTCTGTTAATTTATTTTTTATCATATTTTATTTATTTATTTATTTTATTTTATCTAATTTTAATTCTAATCAACAATGATTTAGATAAACATATACAGGTAAAAACTAACGATAGATAAATCCGACGTTTCGGCGACATCTTGGCGCCATTGTCAAGGGAAACTAATTAAATATGCGATTTCAAGAGTAACTAAGAGTTCAGAGTTTCTAATTTGCATAAGTTAGACAAAGACTTTAGCGCGAACTGAGTCTGATTGTACATTTCATTTCTTCACCACAATTGAGCTGGAGTTTGCTTTGTTGCAGAGGTCCCTCCCTCAATTTTACCACTAACCTAAACGCTAATCTTTTGTCTATTTTATTTACATCCATACACATTCCCACCCTTGCATACATTTTTTTTTTCTTTTTACCCACTGATCACGAGATTTTTCATGAGTGGATTAGGAACCCACATTCTTGGGATTCCATATATCAACACCAAAGGAAGCCACGGAGGTTGCTAGTGAAACTACTGACTAATATACTTAATACAAAATGAAAGGATTACTTTCCCAACATAACTCAGATTTTATTACCATGCCACATTACCTTATACTTAGTATAATATAAGGTCGTGTTCTATTGGGATCAACCGTTTCGACTGAAACCGGTTTAATTTGGGTTGATACGGTTGACGTTTCTCAATAGATCACTTTTCTAACCATTTCCGGTTGAAACGCGGTAACTTCTGGGAACAGTCCTCACGCGAGCTACAATCACGCGGCACAATCACGAAATGCTTTTTGAACTGTTTCAACCTGGTTTGAAGCCGGTTCAAAAAGCCTTGATCAACCAAACCAGCCAAAAACGGTTTTCCCCAAATAGAAAACGAAAAAACCGACCAGCCAGAAACCGTTAATCCCAATAGAACACGACCTAAATGTATTGTATGTATTTTGCGTTTTTTTTTTTTTTCGCTTGGCTAGTTAGGCTAGGAGCGTGTTCCTAAGTCGCTAAAAGGACAATTACTAGCCCAAGAACAAGTTCAGCACACTGTGTAACATTGAAATTTCATTCCAAGTTTATCTTTAATGATTGGCGTATATTAAGGAAAAAGGTGACTGCATGTCAATTGATGCCGTCAAACATTGTTAACTCCTTCGGCTTTGGGTATTAGCTGTTTCCTCGACACGTTTGAAAATTGAAGGCATCCCCGATACAGCACTTACACGTTGCTTTCACATAACAAACGTTCTCAAAGTTGTAATTTATTATTACTCGGGCTTCCGTAGGAAAGCCCGAGTCATAAAATGCAAGCGTTTTGGTCGCCAAAAGGGGGTCATGGTCCCAGGGGTTCCATGCGTAGACCGTGGAAACTGGGGACGAGAAACGGGACGTTGCTCGCTCTTCGTGACAGACTGCGGTGTTTTGCGAAGAACGTTTTAGCAAGAATCGCGCCTTATACGTTCATCTCACATACAGAGATGTCGATCGTTTTCGGAAAGGGTCGGTCCCCGTACTATATTGCTTGAAAGCCAGCCAGGCAAGCAAAGTTCACGCTCGAAATATTTTAGGTATAGCGCTGTAAATTTTCACTTTCAATACAAAACTCATAACCTTTATCGATCGATTGGTCGATGCTGCGAGGTCTTTTTTACAATCAACTTCCTGTTTAATGTTTTGGGAAATTAATTATACATTTTTATTAAAGGGAACTATTTACACACGTTTGAGATAACCGTCAGTTCTTTACAAACTTTTCCGTAAAACCACCATGGAGTATATGAATAACAAGCTTACTCATTCACTGTTTTAAGGAAATAAAATGAAGCAAAACAACCCAACCATCATCTGAAACCTTTACTTAAAAACAAGGGGAAAAAAACAGCAGATGTTTCTGTGTTGATCAACTTTTCAAATTTGAGGAACATGACATAAGCTTCGCGATGGATGACGCAACTTAGTCACGATTTAAGGCAATCATTAAAAAATCTTTCTGAAAAATATTTTTCTCTCGCGTCTTTCAAACTAACACGACTACTCTTTTGTTTTGTTTTATTTTTGTAACGAAAAAACAAAACAACCGATCTTAAGCGTTTTAAGCATTTCATAATGACGTTTGTCACAAAAAACGATTAAAATGATGATAAAATGATGAAGTGGGGAAATAAGTAAGGCTTTTATTTCATGGGCGCAATTTGCAGTCACGTACAGAAAAGAACCCTGCCGTTGCTAATTCTTTGTTCCTGTCACGTTTATCTGATCTGCCTGCGTTACAATCTATGCTCATTATTAGCGACCGAAATAACACAATTCTAACAAGTGATCAATAATATTTGGAATAACTATCAAGCCCAAAATGCACGAATTGAGGACCTATCTTGAAGTCCCTGTGTCGTTTTCTTTTCGCAGAAAGACCGTAGTGTCAACCTCATGTCCGTGTTGAAGCCGGTAAACATTGCAGTCATAACACGCTCGCAGACGTATTAAGTTGCACATGGGTGTCTATAAAGTCTTGACAAGTTGCGTCAGTGTAAAGTCAACTGAGACATGTCATGTGAAAGATTAGTCCACGATGATTGGCCTTAAAACGGTCAAAAAACTACAAATTTGGTCATGATCTGTCACTGCTACTCTTTCTCATCTATTGCGGTTTGGAGAACTCCTATTTTTCCCATCAAGTAACGATACGTTATTATCGGTAAAGTTTAATCGACGTTTCAATCGTTCAGTGAAACCAAAATATGATGAGAACAGAGGCAGCTACGAATAGCTCACAGAACGCGACTGGTTCATCAAGAATTGATCCTTCCAAGGCAGAAAGCATCGCATTGTGCACCGCATTTATTTTGACATTTGTATTTATTGTTGTAGGAAACTTGCTCACCATTATTCTGTTTGCAGCAGACAGGAGACTTCGTAAGAGAAGTTTGTTTCTAGTCATCAAAATGGCGTTTGCTGACCTGATGTTAGGAATTCTGTCGCTACCTATCTACATTTACAGTTTTGGGAGCAGTTTTCAACTTTGGAACGGTGGTTCGTCGATGTCTTTGTCCATTTTCTACGCGATCATTGATATCTTTTTCTCGAATTTGTCCTTAATTTCTGCAGCTTTCATATCTGGTGAGAGATTTTACGCAATTTACTGACCGTTTAAGCACCGAACACTGCCAAAGCGAGCATACCGTATTATTATTTTTACTGTGTGGGCACTGACTCTCCTTATCGCGGCCCTCTTCAGTGCAACACATCTCTTGTTTTCATTCAAACATTATATGTATTATTGGATGCCATACGTCTTGATTATAACATTCATCATATGTGGCTGTAACATCGGCATTTGGAGAAAGTTTCGACACGGAAATGTCGCTTCACAAGAGCAAAAGAGAGACTCGAGAAACAAACGCTTAACAAAGACCTTGCTATTTGTGTCTATTCTTGCTTTGCTGTCCTGGATCGCTTTAGTCACTTTCAAGTGTTTAATTTTCGTGTATGATGTCCAAATACCGTGGAAATTTTATGCCTTGGTGAACGTTATAAATTACTCCAATTCGTTTGCAAATCCAGTTGTGTACGCATTAGAATACCTGAGTTTAGAAAAGCCCTGGTTTTGTGCTGTTTAAGAAAACCAGCGGCGCCAAACATGGTTAATATTAATAGAAGAAGTAACAAGACTCCGGAGACAGAGCTCAGAACTTTACGAACAGACAACAGTCTCCTACAGCTGAAGTTTAATCAAGAATTTCTGGATACCAAACTTTAGAAACTCTGAGTTGATGTTGTAGATTAGACGCTCTTGAATTGTAAAGCGAAGCATATGTTCCGTGATCAGGGAAGCGTCCTAAATAAATTTGTTTACACGCATATTTTGTCTCTTAAGGTAATTTCATTGAAATAGAACTCGCAATAAAGTTTTTTTTCGAACTTTACCTGTTGGCTGCTTATTTCAAGAGCATTTAAATTTTGCTTAAAGTTAACGTTAAAAAGCAACGACGTTTCGACCATTCGACGGTTATTTTCAAGTTGTAAATGAAGTAAAATTTTTGCATACGCCCAAACATATACAATCGATTATAGGAATGCTACTGAGACACTGACTAAAACTCTAAGATATTTACGATGCAAGAAATAATTAAGTAAATAGCTTCTTGATGGAAGAACTGCCAATTCGAGGAGAGTTTGAACGCACGGTTTAACATTGTCCTTAGTAGAGAATGTTTATACCAAAGCCATGTTGACATAAGGTATAAACATTCTCTACTGAAGACAATGTTAAACCGTGAGTTCAAACTCTCCTCGAATTGGCAGTTTTTCCATCAAGAATGTGAACGTCTTAAAATGGTTTTTGCTCGCCTGCATTATCCCAAAACCCTTTTAGAGAACACCATCAGACATTTTATTGAAATGAAAGTTACTGAGAATGTGTGTTCTAAACAACAAGTATCCGAGGAACAAGATGCACCCATCAGAATTGTCTTACCGTTCAAAGACCAAAAAAGGTGATCCCTGCATTCAATCTAAATAAAAAATAGTTTGGTTTAACAATAGCCACCATTTTGTATATGTTGTGTATGTGCACGCGCTCGTGAGCGCGCGCTAATGACGCAAAAATCGTGCGTAGTAGGGATGCGCAATGCAATTCGATCTGAGGAATAACCTTAACTCCGTTTGAGCACCGCCTCTAACCACAACTAAACTACAAGGAATATTTAACTTGGCTCAGGACCACGTAACATGTAAACTACTATTCA